>NC_052146.1:113417627-113639511 GCF_902713615.1 Scyliorhinus canicula
ATGCACATTGGAAGGTCTAATACAGGTAGGGGATATACAGTGAATGGTAGAACCCTCAAGAGTATTGACAGTCAGAGAGATCTTGGTGTACAGGTCCACAGGTCACTGAAAGGGGCAACACAGGTGGAGAAGGTAGTCAAGAAGGCATACGGCATGCTTGCCTTCATTGGCTGGGGCATTGAGTATAAAAATTGGTAAGTCGTGTTGCAGCTGTATAGAACCTTAGTGAAGCCACACTTGGAATATAGTGTTCAATTCTGGTCGCCACACTACCAGAAGGATGTGGAGGCTTTAGAGAGGGTGCAGAAGAGATTTACCAGGATGTTGCCTGGTATGGAGGGCATTAGCTATGAGGAGGGGTTGAATTAACTTGGTTTGTTCTCATTGGAATAAAGGAGGTTGAGAGGTGACCTGATAAAGGTCTACAAAATCACGAGGCGCATAAATAGAGTGGATAGTCAGAGACTTTTCCCAGGTTAGAGGGGTCAATTACTAGGGGGCATAGGTTTAAGGTGTGAGGGGCAAGGTTTAGAGGAGATGTACGAGGTAAGTTTTTTTACACAGAGGGTAGTGGGTGCCTGGGACTCGCTGCCGGAGGAGGTGGTGGAAGCAGGGACGATAGTGACCTTTAAGGGGCACCTTGGCAAATACATGAGTAGGATGGGAATAGAGGGATACGGGCCCCGGAAATGTAGAAGATTTTCGTTTAGACGGGCAGCATGGTCGGCGCAGGCTTGAAGGGCCTAAGGGCCTGTTCCTGTGCTGTACTTTTCTTTGTTCTTTGTTCTTCGATCGTTGTTCTTGTCACCCAAGGCCAGAATTGAACCCAAGTCCCTGGTGCTATGATGCACCAGTGCTTACCACTGTGCTGCCCATACAGTGGTATGCCTGTTGTTTAAAGCCAGAGATCACTCTGTCATTGTTCTTTGTCCAATAGGTCCGTAACACTGGCTCCTGTGTCAAATTTAAAGTTTGTGAGATGGTCAATAACTAAAAAGCCCGCATTCCAAATGAAAATCCAGAATCTTTGACCTCACCCAATGAGCATGACTGTGCAGCCTTTTGGTATGCAGTCTCGACCTCATGAATCACCTTTGCATCTTCTGTGCATTTTGATGTTTCGCCCTTGCACAGTTTGTCAAAGTGTCCAATTTTGTTTCATTGGACCTAAATTACAGGACATTGATCTTGCCTGTGGGGCTGCACAATGCTGCACTGGTCACATCCGCTGTTCGGTTAGGGAATTGCTTCCTTTGACCTGAACCTTTCCGTGTTTCTGTGCTGTTTAACTAACTGGACTGTGGGGTTTTCTTTGTACCACAGTTTACTTTTTCCTCTTAAAATGGATCCGTGCTGCACATCGAATCTAGACTGCCTAACAATCTGGATAGTTGTCTTGAGGGTTAGATCTTCCTTTGCTTGCAGCATGTCTGAGGACTGTTGTCTGCTACTCCGACAATGATTCTATCCTTGATAAGTTCAGATTTTAGGTCCTCATAGTCTTTGCCTTCAGCCATCCTGTATAGATCATTACAGTCGACAGGTTCTCGTTGCTGCTGGACGTGCTGATTAAATTTAGCGCTTATGATGATTTTGTTACTACTTAGGTTAAAAAAAATCAACTAATTTTAATACTTCAAATTTAGCAGATGATTTGTTGATTTCTTGTCTAATAATAATGCAATCTCCTATCGGGCCTACAAAATTTACAGTGTGTTCGCTTGTGAAGTTTCACGTTTATATCCAGACCTGAAATAATCATGTATCTAAGGAATCGCTTTCTCCAGAGTCATTAATTATGTGAACGATCTGGGCCTTGGATGAGTCTTTCTTTGGAGCTTTTCTCAGGTGATTTTCATTAGCATCTACTTCTTGATCTTTTCTTAAGGTCAGAATGCTTCTTCAAATTTTCCTTTGGCCTTCCAGGATTTAAATTTATCTCTCAATGTCTTTTTGAGTTTTTGGATCTTTACATTCGCTGCCACCATGTTGTAGGGCAGTGTTTTTCAAACTTTTTTGCCCGGGACCAATTTTTACCAACTGCCCATTGTTCAGGACCCATGCCTGCGAGCCAATCTTCGCGACCCACGCTGACTGACCTTCGTGACCCACACTGCCTGAACTTCGCAACTGATCTTTTTGCTTACCTTTAATGGGACAGGTGAGCCTGCTTGGTCCTCACTTGCTTTGTCATTCAATGTTACATTTCTGCGAAGGGCTTCAGCTGATGATTTAAATTTTCATTAAAAAATCAAGATGTTTATCCTCAAACTCGCCATGCTTCGTCTTCAAATGCTTTTGAAGTTTTGAGGGCCTAATCTTTCATTTGCCAGTACTTCCCTGCACATAATGCAGATGGGCTTTGCATTGGCACAATTAATGAAGCCATACCTCAAGAAATCTTTATACGGCTTTATTTCCGTTTAAGTCCGGCGGGGATGACGGGTTTACAAGTTGAGTCGGTCCGGTGTCCGAGTCATCCTTTGGGATCGGCGGAGCACCGGGGTTGCAGCCTCTTCGGGTGGCTGGGTGGTGACGATCGGTGTGGATATGAGGGTGGACTCCGGGGGTTTTTCGGCCCGAGCTTCATTCCTGACCGGTGCGATGGGCGACGTGGAGCACAGGAAACCTGTAGGCGCGGGGGCGGCGAGCGTGGACAGGGAACCTATAGACGCGGGGGGGCGGAGGGCGTGGGGGTTGGGTGGGGTGTAGTGAGAGGGGTACCTCGGCGGTGGTGGTGGTGGATCCTGCAGGCGCCAGGTCCCGGAGGGAAACGGTGTCCTGGCGGCCATCGGGGTATTCAAGAAAGACGTATTGGGGGTTCGAATGAAGCAGTAGCACTCTCTCTAATAGCGGGTCTGTTTTGTGTGCCCAGACGTGCTTCCGGAGGAGAACCGGGCCCGGTGTCCTCAACCAGGATGGGAGCGAAGCCCCCGTTATAGTGCCCCTAGAAAAAACAAATAGTCATTCGTGAGGGGTCTGGTTGGTGGCAGTGCATAGGAGGGACCTAATTGCATGTAGCGCGTCGGGGAGGACCTCCTGCCAATGTGAGGTCGGGAGATTCCTGGACCGGAGGGTCAGTAGGACGGTCTTCCAGACCGTCGCGTTCTCCCTCTCCACCTGCCCGTTCCCCCTGGGGTTATAGCTGGTAGTCCTGCTGGAGGCGATGCCCTTGTCGAGCAGGCACTGATGCAGCTCGTCGCTCATGAAGGACGAACCCCTGTTGCTGTGTACGTAGCTGGGGAAACCGAACAGGGTGAAGACACTGTGCAGGGCTCTGATGACTGTGTGGGAGGTCATATCGGGGCACGGGATAGTAAACGGGAAGCGGGAGAATTCGTCGATGACGTTAAGAAAGTACACATTTCGATTGGTCGAGGGGGGTGGCCCTTTGAAATCGATGCTCAAGCGTTCAAAGGGCCGGGAAGCCTTTACCAGGTGGGCCTTGTCTGGTCAATAGAAGTGCGGTTTGCACTCCGCGCTGATCGGGCAATCCCTGGTGATGGCTTTGACCTCCTCGGTGGAGAAAGGCAGATTTCGGGCTTTGACGTAGTGGGCTAGCCGGTGACCCCCGGGTGGCAGAGGTCGTTGTGGATAGCCTTCAGGCGGTCGTCATGCGCACTGGCGCACGTGCCGAGGGACAGGGCATCTGGGGCCTCGTCGAGCTTCCCCGGTCGATATATGATATCGTAATTATAGGTGGAGAGTTCAATCCTCCACCGCAAGATCTTATCATTTTTAATTTTGCCCCTTTGCGAGTTGTCAAACGTGAAGGCAACCGATCTTTGGTCGGTGATGAGGGTAAACCTCCTACCTGCGAGGTAATGCCTCCAGTGCCGTACGGCTTCCACAATGGCTTGAGCTTCCTTTTCGACTGAGGAGTGTCGAAGTTCTGAAGCGGAGAGGGTTCGGGAGAAGAAGGCGACTGGTCTCCCTGCCTGATTCAGAGTGGCGGCGAGAGCGACCTCTGAGGCGTCGCTCTCCACCTGAAAAGGGACGGATTCATCCACCGCCCGCATGGCGGCTTTGGCGATGTCCTCCTTGATGCAGTTGAAGGCCTGGCGGGCCTCAGCTAACAGTGGGAAGAGTGTGGTCTTAAATAGTGGGCGGGCTTTGTCTGCACACTGGGGGACCCACTGGGCGTAATATGAGAAGAATCACAGGCACCTTTTGAGGGCACTGGGACAATGAGGGAGAGGGAGTTGTAAGAGTCTGGGTCGGGGCCCAGGACTCCGTTTTCCACGACATAGCCGAGGATGGCTAATCTGGTAGTGCGGAAAACGCATTTCTCCGTATTATAGGTGAGGTTGAGTTTCTGGGCGGTTTGGAGATATCGGTGGAGGTTGGCGTCCTGGTCCTGCTGATCATGGCCGCAGATGGTGACATTGTCCAAATACGGAAACGTGGCCCGCAGCCCGTACTGGTCCACCATTCGGTCCATTGTTCGTTGGAACACCGAGACCCCATTCGTGACGCCGAAGGGGACCCGGAGGAAGTGGAAGAGGTGGCCGTATGCCTCGAACGCCGTGTAGTGGCGGTTCTCCGGGTGGATTGGGAGCTGGTGGTAAGCAGACTTCAGATCCACCGTAGAAAATATGCGGTACTGGGCGATCTGATTGACCATGTCTGCAATTCAGGGGAGGGGGTACGCATCGAGGTGCGTGAACCGGTTAATGGTTTGGCTATAATCAACCACCATCCGTAACTTTTCCCCGGTCTTGACGACCACCAGCTGAGCTCTCCAGCGACTGTTACTGTCCTCTATGACTCCCTCACGTTGGAGCAGCTGGACTTCGGTTCTAATAAATACCCTGTCCTGCAGGCTATACCACCTGCTGCGAGTGGCTACGGGTTTGCAGTTAGCCGTGAGATTAGCGAAGAGTGGAGGGGGATCGATTTTCAGAGTCGCTAGACTGCAGATAGTGCGTGGAGATAGGGGTCCGCCGAAGCTGAGTGTGAGGCTCTTGAGGTTGCATTGGAAATCGAGCCCGAGTAAGAGTGAGGCGCAGAGTTCAGGGAGTACGTACAGCTGGAAGTTAGAGTAGCTGGCGCCCTGAATCGTTAGGGTCGCGACGGTGCGCCCTTGTATGTGGACTGAGTGCGAGCCCGAGGTGAGGGAGATAGTTTGCCGTGCAGGGAAGATAGGGAGCGAACAGCGTCTTTCCAGGTCAGGATGTACGAAGCTCTCGGTGCTCCCGGAGTCGAAGAGGCACGGTGTCCTGTACCCGTTGATTTTAACGGACATCATCGAGCTCTGGAGGTGCTTCGGACGCAACTGGTCCAGCGTGACCGCGTTGAATTGCGGGTAGTCGGCGGCTCGATCAGCAGTGCTGGAATGGTCCCGTGATGACTGTCCGCTGAGGTCGTAGTCGTCGAGGTGAGGTGAGGTCGATGGCCAAGATGGTGGCCCCCGTTGATCGCACGTGGCGGGTGATGAAGAAGATGGCGTCCAAAATGGCCACCCCCGTGGATCGCATTTGGCGGGCGGCGAGGAAGATGGCGGCCCCCATGACTCGCACATGGCTGGCCGCGTGGGGGAGGTTTGCCAAGATGGCGGCCCCCATGAGTCGCACGTGTCGGGCGGAGTCGGCAGACACGCTGCAGCATTACGGGGTCTGCGGTCCTGCGAGTTTGGGAGGCGAGTGCTCTGGACTGCGGGGGAGTTAGAAAGTTTAGATTTTGCCAGGCAGACCCGGCGCATAGTGTCCTTTGCGACCGCAGCTGCTGCAGGTCGCATTGCGGGCCGGGCAGTGCTTCCATGGGTGTTGGGGCTGGCCACAAAAATGGCACGCCGGCGCTCCGTAGTGGGTGGGTGCCCGCGCGGCGCAGGCCTGGGGCAGTCGCTGATTGGGGGCCCACGATGGGGTCGCTTGGTCCGCGGGGAATGAGTTCAGACTGCGGAACGCGACCGCCATAGTCGTAGCTAACCCTACAGTGTCCTCCAAGTTCTGGGCCCCTTTTTCAAGTAGTCGCTGGTGCACATAGTTAGACCTGAGCCCTGCAACGTATACATCACGGACAGCGAGTTCCATGTGTTGGGAGGCCGTTACAGCCTGAAAATTGCAGTCCTGAGCAAGGGCTTTTAAATCACGCAGGAAATCTTCCAGCGACACTGCGGGGCGCTGGCAGCGGGTCGTGAAAATGTGCCGTGCGTAGACCTCGTTAATCGGCCGCACATACAATTGGTCGAGCATCGCCAGTGCCTCTGTATATGAGGTGGTACAATTGAGTTGCGTAGAGATACGATGGCTCACCCATGCGTGCAGTAGGCTCAGTTTCTGCTCCTCTGTAGTCTTGGATGTGCTTGATTCAACCAGGTAGGCCTTGAAACATCGAAGCCAGTGTAGGAAGATTTCATTCGCCTCTGCAGCCTGCGGGTCGAGTTGTAGTCGATCAGGTTTGAGGGCTGATTCCATCGTAGTTTTCTTCAAGTTTTCTAAGACTATTAAATTGTTGTGACCATCAATTCATTAGAGACGCGATTGGAAGTAAACTGTGGTTTTAATAGTCTTACAACTGAGCCTGCCTGCGACCAGAGGAACTGAGAGCAGGCTTATGGATGCAGCACTTTATACTTCCGGTAGTGGGAGGAGCCATGGGCGGAGCCAAGGGTGGAGCCCTGTACAAGCTCCTCATCTCCCCCTATGGGCAGAGCCACGCAACGGCTCACATACAGAGCCCACAAGGACATAATACAATGCAATGCAATACAGTGTGAATTACAATGCAGTCTGAATTCACCACAGGGGGCACATGGGGTAAGCGATTAGCAGAATTTTGGGGTGACAGTAGTTTCTGGGACGTGGTGTTTTGCACCGGGTTTGTTTATTTGATGGTTGTTTTTTGAGGGACTGGGCATGGGTCAGCGGATTGGGTGTTGGGGGGCCTGGGCAGTAAGTTGGCTAGTGAACGCAAGTGTGGTGGAGGGTGGGGCCATGGTCATTGGAGCCTGGTCGAACAGGTTTTGATGAGCCTAGGAGGTGTGAAAGGTGGAGGAATGGGATCTATACTGGGAGAGGTGTTTTCAAGAGAAAGTAGATATGGGGATTCTAGGGGGGTGGGGGAGGGGTTCGATGGCAAAAATGGAAAAGTGAGGGGCAGGCCAGGTCCAGTGGGCAGGGCCCCCAATTATGTTGATGGCAGATATGGGTGGCCCCCCACCCAGTCTCATAAAAACAGGGCACACCTGGGCCCGATCCCTGGGACAGGCATGATGCCATCCAGGCACCTTAGCACTTGCACCCTGGCAGTATCACTGTCTGCCTGGCAGTGCCACTTGGGCACCCTGGCATTGCCAGGTGGTATCAAGAATACCGGGGTACCACCCTGCCCAGAGCCGACCACCAGGGGGCCCCGATCACCTGTGAGACCCCCCCCCCCCCACCGTGCCATTTTGCCATGGGGTAGTCTCCGAGGTGAGGTTGTTTGGGTAACTCCAGCAGAGACACTTTCCAGGGAGCTTAACTGCTTTACTTGAATATGCAAGTCTGGATCATGCTCAGTGAAGGCAAGATCCAGATCGTGATGCCTTGTTAGACCTCGTAAATCTCACGAGAGGCCTCTTGCGAGATTTAACAATCTTGTTGCGTACCAAGTCGGGCACGATAAGGCCATTAGGTCGGATCTTATATCTTTCAGTCCTATTAGATGCCGTCACTGAACCATCAGAAGGAGTTATGATATCAGATTCACTTTTTAAAAAATCATTCCCTTATTCAGCTCCAGGTTCCTTATTAAAGTGGCCATGTTGTTCATGATCACTTTGAAGGGCAGCACGGTAGCACAAGTGGCTAGCACTGCGGCTTTACAGCGCCAGGGTCTCAGGTTCGATTCCCCGCTGGGTCACTGTCTGTGCAGAGTCTGCACATTCTTACCGTGTCTGCGTGGGTTTCCTCCGGGTCCTCCGGTTTCTTCCCAGAGTCCAAAGATGTGCAGATTAGGTGGATTGGCCATGCTAAAATTGCCTTTAGTGACCAAAAACGTTAGGAGGGGTTATTGGGTTATGGGAATAGGGTGGAAGTGAGGGCTTAAGTGGGTCGGTGCAGACTTGATGGGCCGAATGGCCTTCTTCTGCCTTGTATGTTCTATGGTCTATGTTCTATTCTTCCATACAAGCCTCATTTTTTTCCGTTCATGTCAAACGTTTCTTTTCGGATCCCAGATTCTCCTGGTGTTCCTCCGAGTGCCAGTGCTCACAAATTATTCCGAGGGTTCAGTTTTGTGGCAACAGGAATTGAAGAGGAAGAAGTAAAAGTTGAGCACTCCAAAGTTGTCATTCACCCTGTCTTGCAGGTAAGCATGTCACACGTACCTGTTATCCCTGCTTGGGAGGGGCAGCACGGTGGCACAGTGGTTAGCACTGCTGCCTCACGGCGCCGAGGTCCCAGGTTCAACCCCGGCTCTGGGTCACTGTCCGTGTGCAGTTTGCACATTCTCCCCGTGTTAGCGTGGGTTTCTCCCCCACAACCCAAGGATATGCAGGGTAGGTAGATTGGACACGCTAAATTGCCCCTTATTTGGAAAAACTGAATTGGGTACTCTAAATTTAAAAAAAAAAAAATCCCTGCTTGGGAAAGCTTAGTATTCTTGTCCTGAGTTTATATTCTACTGTTTATTTCTTGCAGCAAAACTTTTACTTCAATGTGGAAAGAAAAAATACATTCAAAACACACAGTAGGTCCTCCAACCTCTGAAAGGCAAAAATATAAGTTGAAATTTAAGGATGGATCCTTAGTCAGAATGCTAAAACCTATCTTTCCTCTTTAAGGGACAGAAATAATTTATAATATTTTCTGTCCTTATTTCTCAGTCAAATGTGGCTATTTTTGTATTTCTATTAAATATTTGAGATTGTCAGCTGTTACATAATGCACACGATTGACTTTCCTGTTAAAACCAATGTTGTAGTAATAAATCCAGCAAAACACACACAATTCATTTTTGGAATTGCTTCCAATTGTCTTTGGTGTCTAGATTATCTGTATTTGTTTTATTATTGGGAAACCCAGGTGAAGGGCTACAGGCCATAGTACAATACACTGCCAAGGTTGGAAAGAGTAGAAGAAAGGATGAGGTATCTCAGGAAGAAACGATTAGGTGACACCAACCTTGGGCTTTGAAAGCCTGTGAGTTGTAGGAAGAACAGAAGACAAAGGGAGGTAAGGAGTTCCACTGTTTTAGAAAAGAATGAGTTATAGGAAGAAGTAATGATGAAACTTGATTTTAGCAGTCAAACTTAGAGACACTGATTTTCAATTAATTCTACCAGAATCCTTCAACATTTGGGAAACAAGTTGCTGCAGAATCATCATGAATCTTAGTTAGTAAAATCCATGTTAATGGGTTCCACCTAAGGAATAGTTTTCAACCTGCAAACCAGTGATTGTGCGTATAATCTTATGCCACTCAACCATCTAGCGTGCACCTTGCATGTGGGAGGTTACCACTGGCATTTAGTGGTAACTTGGGGACAGGAGAACTATCAGTGAGATTTTTAAGAATGTTTCCAGTATGGTGATATTACCAACACTACAGAAAGCATTAACA
Source organism: Scyliorhinus canicula (assembly GCF_902713615.1). Taxonomy (NCBI): domain Eukaryota; kingdom Metazoa; phylum Chordata; class Chondrichthyes; order Carcharhiniformes; family Scyliorhinidae; genus Scyliorhinus; species Scyliorhinus canicula. The sequence continues at coordinate 113,427,174 of NC_052146.1, forward strand.
TGACTTGTTTAAAACACAGCTAACTGTAGAATCCAGTAGAGCATTATACAGATATTTAAATCACTCCAGTGTATCAATGAAAACTCTTAGTATTATCCCACAATCTGGAAGATATATAATCTACCTACAAAATGAATTTAAAGTAAACAGTTGAGATTTAATTTTTTTTTTAAATTTTATTCAGGTATTTGAAAATTTTTATAAAAACAACATAGACAATGACATCAACATGGTATAATAAACACCCCCCCCCCCCATCTCAATACAACAACAATCCCACCCCCTTGGAATACTGCATCTGCTGACGTTTAAATTTTCCCCGAGAAAGTCCACGAACGGCTGCCACCTCCGGGTGAACCCTAACATTGACCCTCTTAAGGCAAACTTTATTTTCTCGGGAGTGAGAAACCCAGCCATGTCACTGACCCAGGTCTCTATACTCGGGGGGGCTTTGAGTCCCTCCACATTAACAAGATCCGACTCCGGGCTACCAGGGAGGCAAAGGCCAGGACGTTGGCCTCTTTTGCCCCTTGAACTCCCGGCTCTTCCGATACTCCATCGATCACTACCTCCGGTTTTGGCACCACCCGTGTTTTTAGCACCGTGGACATTGCCTTAGCAAAACCCTGCCAAAACCCTCGAAGCTTCGGGCATGCCCAAAACATGGGGACATGATTTGCTGGCATTCTCGCGCACCTATCTTCTACCCTGAAAAACCTGCTCATCCTAGCCGCTGTCATGTGTGCCCGGTGGACGACCTTAAATTGTATCAGGCTGAGCCTGGCACATGATGATGATGTAAGAACCCGACTTAGGGCATCCGCCCTTAGACCCGCCTCTATCTCTCCTAGCTCGTCCTCCCACTTGCCCTTAAGCTCCTCCACCAGAGTTTCCTCCACCTCCGAAAGCTCCTGGTAAATATCTGAAACCTTCCCCACTCCCACCCAGGTACTGGAGGCTACTCTATCCTGTGTCTCCCGTGGTGGCAGCAGTGGAAAGGCAGGCATCTGTTTTCTCAGAATGTCTTGCACCTGCAAATACCTAAACCCGTTCCCTGCTGGCAATTCATATTTATCCTCCAAGACTTTCAAGCTGGGAAGACTCCATCTATAAATAGATCCCCCCATCCTTCTAATTCCTGCCCTTTGCCAACTCCGGAACCCACCATTTAGCCTACCTGGTACAAACCGATGATTATTATAAATCGGGGTCCAAACCGACGCTCCCTCCACTCTCTCATATCTCCTCCATTGCCCCCAGATTCTCAGAGCTGCCACCACCACCGGACTTGTGGAGTATCGGCCGGCGAGAACGGAAGACCCAAACCGGTATCTTTGCATGACACCGCCTCCATCCGCTCCCATGCCAACCTCTCCCCCACTACCCACTTCCTAATCATGGCTATATTAGCCACCCAGCAGTAATTGCAGAAGTTCGGCAGCGTCAGCCCACTCTCCCCCCGACTGTGCTCCAGCAACACTTTCTTCACTTGCGGGGTTTTACCCACCCACACAAAGCCCAAAATAACCTTATTCACCCGCTTGAAAAAGGCCTTTGGGATGAAGATGGGGAGGCACTGAAAGGTAAACAGAAATCTGTGGAGGACCGTCATTTTCACGGTCTGTACCCTCCCCGCCAGTGATAGCGGGAGCATGTCCCATTTCTTAAATTCCCCTTCCATTTGTTCTACCAACCGGGGTAGGTTTAACTTGTGCAGTGCCTCCCATTCCCGGGCCACCTGGATTCCCAGATATCGAAAGCTCTTCCCTACCATTCTAAGCAGCAGCTCCCCCAGTCTCTTCTCCTGTCCTCTTGCCTGCATCGCGAACCTCTCGCTTTTCCCCATATTCAATTTATAACCTGAAAAATTGCCAAATTCCCCCAAGATTTGCATTACTTCCCCCATCCCCTCCAATGGGTCTGAAATATACAAGAGCAGGTCATCTGCGTAAAGCGAAACCCGGTGCCGCGCCACCCCCCCGAACCAGCCCTTTCCAGTTCCTAGAGGCTGTTACCGCCATGGCCAATGGCTCTATGGCCAGAGCAAACAGTAACAGGGAGATGGGGCACCCTTGCCTTGTCCCTCAGTGTAGTTTAAAGTACCCCGACCTCAGCCGGTTCGTGTACACATTCGCTACTGGTGCCTGATGGAGCAACCACACCCAGTCAATAAAGCCCTCACCAAACCCAAACCTTCCCAGTGCCTCCCACAGATAATTCGACTCCAAAGCCTTCTCCGCATCCATCGCTACCACCACCTCGACCTCTTCTCCTTCTGAGGGCATCATAATAACATTTAAGAGCCTTCGAACATTGGCCTTGAGTTGCCTGCCCTTTACAAATCCCGTCTGGTCTTCCCCTATCGCACCCGGGACACAGTCCTCTATCCTTGTGGTCAGTATCTTAGCCAACAGTTTGGCGTTAACATTCAGTAGAGAAATCAGCCTTTATGACCCGCATTGCTCCAGATCCTTCTCCCGTTTCAGGAGCAATGAAATCGAGGCCTACGACATTACTGGGGGGAGGACTCCCTTCTCTCTTGCTTCGTTAAATGTCCTCACCAGCAGTCGGCTCAATGTCTCTGAAACTTCTTATAGAATTCCACCGGGTAGCCGTCAGGCCCCAGGGACCTGCCCGACTGCATGCTCTCCAGCCCCTTGATGATTTCCTCAATCTCAATTGGGGCTCCCAGCCCTTCCACCAGATCCTCATTTACCCTCGGGAACCTCAACTGATCCAAAAACTGCCTCATCCCCTCCACCCCAGCTGGGGGTTCCAACTCATATAATTTACTATACAAGTCCTTAAACACCTTGTTCACCCCCGCTGGGTCCAGGACCGTATTCCCACTTCTATTCTTTACTTTACCTATCTCCCTGGCCACTTCCCTTTTCCTGAGCTGGTGCGCCAACATTCTGCTTGCCTTTTCCCCGTAAACATAAATCGTCCCCCTTGCCTTCCTCAACTGTTCCACAGCTTTCCCTCAACTGTTGCACCGCTTTCCCTCTGGTCAACAGCCCAAACTCTGCCTGTAACCTTTACCACTCCCTCAGTAGCCCCGCGTCCGGGGCCTCCGAGTATCTCCTGTCCACCTGGAGTATCTCCTCCACTAACCTATTCCTCTCGGCCCATTCCGCCTTTGCTCTGTGGGCCCGTATCGAGATTAATTCCCCTCGAACCACTGCCTTCCCAAACCGTCGCTGCGGAGACCTCCCCCGTATCATTTGTTTCCAGGTAGTTCTGGATGGACGTTAACCCGCCCTCAGATCGCTCTGTCCGCGAGCAACCCCACATCCATTCTCCACAGCGGGCGTTGCCCTCTCTCCACACTAACCCGTAGATCCACCCAATGCGGGGCATGATCCGACACTGCGATTGCCGAGTACTCAGTATCCACCACCTCCGGTATTAGCGCCCTGCTCCGAACAAAAACGTTGATGCGAGAGTATACCTTGTGGACGTGTGAGAAAAAGGAAAACTCCTTCGACCTTGGTCTACTCCATGGGTCTACTCCCCCATCTATTCCATAAACCCCTTCAATTCCTTTGCCGCAGCTGGCCTCCCCCCTGTCCTGGATTTTGACCGGTCCAATTCCGGATCAATGATTGTGTTAAAGTTTCCTCCCATGATCAGGTTATGTGACTCTATGTCTGGGATCTTACCTAAAACCCGCCTCATAAATTCCACATCGTCCCAATTTGGAGCATATATGTTCACGAGTACCACCCACACCTCCTCCAGCTTCCCACTCACCATTATGTACCTACCCCACCTTGTCTGACAAGATTCTCCCTGCCTCGAATGCCACTTGTTTGCTGATGAAGATCGCTACCCGCTGGTCTTTGAGTCCAGTCCTGAGTGGAATACTTGGCTGACCCACCCCTTTCTCAATCTCGTCTGATCTGTAACCTTTAGGTGCGTCACTTGCAGCATTACCACGTCCACCTTCAGTCCCCTCAAATGCGCGAACACGCGAGCCGTCTTGACTGGCCCATTCAGCCCTCTGACGTTTCATATAATCAGCCTGGTCGGAGGCCTTCCAGCTAACCCGCCGACTAGCCATCACCCTTTTTTGGCCAGCCTCTAGCTCGCGCCCTCCGCCTCCTCGAGCCCCCCCTTGGGCAGTCGCCGTTCTCGACCTCCCATTTGTCCCCGAGTAACAATTCCTCCCCTGTCAGCAAAGCAGCATGCTGACTTGATGGCGCCCGCCCCCGGCATCAAGCAGTCTGTCTCCCCATTGTTCTCCCCGCTCTCCCCCCAACATGGACAAACATTTGATCACCTTCCCCAGTAAACAAACATCAGAAAAAACAGTGAAGAAACAACCACTTTAGAAAAATAATCACCCAAAAAGCAGAACCAACCCCAAAGCCCAGCCGCCCTCTAACTAGCTCCCTGCAAGACAAAGTTACCTTTAGCCATCCAAACAGCTCTATATTTCACATAGCGCTTCTTATATTTATACAACCCAGCACAACCAATCACCGCCACAGTACTTCTCCAAGGCTTCAGTGTCTTTTAATTCGCCCCCAGCCTCTTTTTAATAAAAGTCCATACTTTGTCTGGTGTTTCAAAGTAGAAGTTCCGTTCCTCATGTGTGACCCACAGACGGGCTAGGTACAGCATCCCAAACTTCACCTCCTTCTTAAAGAGGGCCATTTTTGCCCGATTAAACCCAGCTCGCCTCTTGGCCAGATCCGCGCCACGGTCCTGATAAATACGCAGCTCACAGTTCTCCCATTTTCTGCTCCGTTCCTTATTGGCCCACCACAGAACGTGTTCCTTGTCCAGGAAACAGTGAAAGTGTACCACCATGGCACTCGGCAGCCCATTTGCTCAGGGCTTCTTCGCGAGGGCTCTGTGCGCTTTTCCAACTTCCAGGGGCCGAGGGAGCGCCTCAGCCCCCATCAACTTCTCCAGCATGTCCGTCACATAAGTCCTCGCATCTGATCCCTCACTGTCTTCCGGGAGGCCAACAATTCTAAGGTTCTGCCTCCTGGACCTGTTCTCCAGGTCCTCCAGCTTCTCCTGCATTCTTTTCTGGTGGTCATTCACCATCTCCACCTTGGTCTCCAGCACGATTATGTACTCCTCGTGCTCCACCTCCTGGATCGCTCTCCCATGGTCTCTTGATTCTGCAGAACTTGATCAATCGAAGCCTTAATCGGGTCCAGCGTGTCCTTCTTCAGCTTTGCGAAGCAATCTTGAAAAACTTCACCAGCTGCTCCGTTGACCACTGTGCGATCTCCCCGCGGCCGTGCTTCACTGCCAATCTTTCCCGCGTTGCCAGCTCTGCTCGCGTCTTCCTTATAAGACTTTGTCTTCTCTCACGGCCACTTCTGGTCCAATTCTCCATACACCAGAGGGGGATTTCTCCTACTGTCTCACTCTTCATCGATTTATCCCATAAAATCTGGGATAAAACGGGGGGGGGGGAAAGGTCCAAAAGTCCGTCATAGGCTGGAGCTATCAAATGTGCGACCTACTCCTCCATGGCCGGAGAAGAACCGCCTAACATTCTACTGGATGATCGATCGAACCGGAAGTCCAACAGTTGAGATTTCATAAGGTACAAGGATGGTGAGGGCAATAAAACAGACTGCAGGTTGAAGCCTTTTGGATAATCACTATCACGGATGTACTGTGGAATTCTGCATTTCCTTTTATAAACAGTGGACTTGGGGTATGGTTTCCAGGTATAAGCTAAAATGTTACTATCACATTGGGAGAGACTATGGTGAGTGATGTTTTTCAGGATACTCATTGAACCATTGCAACATCAACAAAGATTTGGGTTGAGCTATGAACTTGAGCAGGTGTAGTACAATGTTGGACAACTATGCATCAACACAACCTACGCCAAAGCCAGCCTTTTTGAAATGTTGTGCTGAAAATCGCTCCTGCTGAAAATGTTTTATAGGTCTTAAGCTCCTCAACTCAATTTAAACTAATTTGTGTGTGTGACATTTATGAGAGATTTGATAATGCAAAATCTAAATGTTACTCTTGTAATAAGTTTGTTTTGGTGGACGTGTGTAAGTTATAATTCTCTACCTCGATTCTCTGTAGCCTATATATGTGTCTCGTGCTACCCATATCTGATCCTACATCATGTCATGCATCATTGCTAACTTTTATTGGCTCCAGCTTCCTCACACTGCCTTAGATTTAAAATGCCCATTGTGTAAAAATCTCATCATGGCATCCTTCTTTCCCTACTTTGCAACTTCCTTCTCGAACCTTATAGTCCCTTCCCCACTGGCTTTTAAAGCTTCTATCCCTCTAGTATATCATTGTGGCCTTCAGCTACCAAGGCTCCAATCTCTAGAATTCTCCTGCAGTGCCAATCTGTGTATCTTTAATAAGGCCACAAGGAGTCCACATCGAGTAAAATAAAGAAATGTTTTATTTACAACACGATGTATACGCTGCCTGGTAAATCCTTACCAAGTTCCTGTTCTGGTCAGTGCCTTACTGGCCAACCTTTTCCACAAAAGTTAACAGAGATCCACAACCCTAGTAGGGGAGCTCGTACTCCACAAGCACCATGGGGAAGATAATCATTCCCACCCTGTAGGCTCTTTGCGGGCTGTTAGATTCCTCCCCCCTCCCCACACAATGTCCGAAGACCCCCTCGACGACGGAGCAGGAGGAGGACGTCAGATTTTTATCGGCTCCGGCTAATCGGCATGTAGTTAATGCGCTGGATCGGTCGGCATATACCTTTGGTGAATGTCGCCTGCAGCAGGACCACCGTGATGGACGATCGGAGGGAGGCAGCTGATTGGCATCCCAGACCTCTGAGGTCTGCGTCTCCATTTCAGGGTCGGAAGAAGCAACATTTGATGTGTCGGGGTTGAGAGAGACTGGAAGCGTCACAGCATGCTGGTTCAGCAATGGAGCCGAAGGATCCAAGACAAGTTTCTTCTGAGGAACCTCACGAGGGAGTAACTTCTGTGAGCGAATGTGATCCAAATGCTGTTGCATCAGTTGGGAACATAGGAACAAGAGTAGGCATTTGCCCTTCAGGCCTGTTCCACCATTCAACAAGATCATGGCTGATCTGTGACCTAACTTCAGATACTGCCTTTAGCCCATATCCCTTAATAACTTTGCTTAAGAAAAATCTATCTCAGATTTAAAATTAACAACTGATCTAGCTGTTTGTGGGACAGAGTTCTAAACCTCTACCACCCTTTGAGTGAAGGAATTCTTCCTGATGGTCCAGACCTAATTTTTAGACTATTCCTCCTAGTCTTAGAATCTCCAACCAGTGGATAGTTTATCTTTATCTACCCTGCTAATATCTTGAATTCTTTGATCAGATCACCCCTTAGCCTTCTAAATTTCAACGAAAACGGGTCTAATTTGAGTAATCTCTCCTTGTAACTCAACCCCTATAATCCAGGTATCATAGATGTTAATCTACGTTGCACTCCCTCCAAGGCCAAAATATCCTTCCTAAAGTGTGGTGGCCAGAACTGCTTACAATACTCCAAAGTGGGGTCTAACTTGGGTTTTGTGTAGCTGCAGCATAACCCCAATGTCTTTATATTCCAATCCTCCAGATATAAAGGCTAGCATTCAATTAGCCTTTTTGATTGATTATTTTCTGCACTTGTTCGTGGTATTTTAAGGACCTATGCACCTGAACCCCAAGTCTCTTTGAACATCTTTTTTCGGTCAAAAATGGATAATCTCACACATTAAATTTCATCTGCCACAATTTTCCCATTCACCTACTCTGTCAATATCTCCTTGTAATTTAATGCTATCATCTAAGCTATCTACAATGCCACCTAACTTTGTATCCACCGATTTGAATATATGACTTTCTATGCCATCATCCAAGTTATTCATGAATAGTATGAATAATTGAGGCTCCCAACACAGATCCATGTGGTACACCACTACGTCACCCCCTGCAAATTTGAGTAATTACCCACTATCCCTATTCTCTGTCACCTGCCACTCAGCCAGTTTCCTAACCATGTCAATAATTTGTCCTCAAAAGCATATGGCATGCTTGCCTTCATAGGTCAGGGTATCAAGTACAAAAGCTCGAAAATTATGTTAGTTATATAGAACGTTGGTTAGGTCACATTTGGAATACTGTGTCAATTCTGATCACCGCACTACCAGAGAGAGTACAGAAAAGGTTTACCAGGATGTTGCCTGGTATGGAGGGTAATGGCTTTGAGGAGAGATTGACTAAACTGGGATTGTTCTCCCTGGAGAGATGGAGGCTGAGGAGCAACCTGATAGAAGTTTATAAAATTATTAGGGGTATAGATAGGGTGAACAGTTGGAGGCTTTTTCCCAGGGTAGAAATGACAATTACAAGGGGGCACAAGTTCAAGGTGAGAGGAGAAAGATTCAGTGTAGATGTGCGGGGAAAGTGTTTTACACAGATAGTAGTGTAGCTTGGAATGCACTGCCAAGTGAGGTGGTTGAGGCAGATGCGTTAGCGACCTTTAAGACTTACCTGGATAGGCACATGAAAAGTTGGGGTATAGAAGGATACAGGCTGTTGGTCTAGATAGGACACATGATCGGCGCATGCTTGGAGGGCCGAAGGGCCTGTTCCTGTGTTGTATTGTTATTTGTTCTTTGTTCAACTCCGTGGGCTTCCACCTTAGTTAACAATCTCTTGTGTGGGACTTTATCAACTGCCTTCTGGAAGCCCATATAAATGACATCCATAACCATTTCCCTGTCCACCTCCTCAAAAAATTCAATAAGATTAGTCAGGCATGACTTTCCTTTAATGAATCCATTCTGGCTCAGTGTTCAGTTATCCCATCCCTGATTATAGACTCCAGCAATTTCCCCACTACAGATGTTAGGTTTACTGGTCTGTAATTCCCTTTCACCCTTTTTAAAAAGTAGAGTGGCATGTGCAATGTTCCAATCCAAAGGAACTACTCCTGAATCTTGGGAACTCTGGAGGATTATAGTTAAGGCATCGACAATGTGCTACCCCACTTTCTTTAACACCCTTGGGTGGAAACCATCAGGTCCTGGGGATTTGTCACTCTTTAGTTCCTTTAATTTCCTCGTTAGTGATGCTGTATTTATGAATTGTGTTAACTCCCTGTCCTCTATTGAGTGTTGATGTTTAAGCTTCTGACAAGTTATCCTCCTTTTCTGCTGTAAATACTGAGGCAAAGTAATGGATCAACATGTCTGCCATTTCCCTATTCTCACTAACAGTATCTCCACTTTTAGCTTTTATTGGGCCTACATTGCTCTTCACCACCCGCGTTCCCTTTATATAACTATAAAATGTATTCTTATTGCTTTTGATGACCCTTGCAGTTTCCTTTAATAATTCCTTTTAGAAGCTCTTATGAGCTGCTTTATGAACCTTTGTTTGTCCTTGTACCTATCCCATTCATCCGGAATTGTGCTATGTCTTGCATTTTTGTAAACCGTTTCTTTTAGTTGTAGTTTTATGCTGGCCCTAACCTCTTTGGGTGTCCATGGCTGTTATTTTTGTGAAGCGGAGCCTTTTCCTCTCCGGCTTTTATACTTGCTCTATATCTTGTTAAATGCTTCTTTAAATATTCCCCATTGATCTTCAGTTGTTTGACCCATTAACAGATCTTCCCAGTTCACCATGGACAGTCTCGGCCTCATGCCTTTAAAGTCAACCTTACCCAAGTCTAAAATTCTTAGTATCTGAAACGTGCTTTTTACTTTCAAACGCTACACTGAATTGAGTCATGTGATCACAATTTGATAAGTGTCTGCGCCCAGTTAGGCTATTAATTAAATTGGGCTCATTACTCATACCTCAACCAAATATTGCCTGACCCTTGTTACATCTAGAATATATTGCTGCAGGAAACTATCCCAGACGCATTCCAAAAATTCATTATCTTTCTGACAGGTGCTTGTCTGCCGCTCTCAATCTATGTGTATGTTCAGTAAGAAGTCTTACAACACCAGGTTAAAGTCCAACAGGTTTGTTTGGAATCACTAGCTTTCGGAGCACTGCTCCTTCCTCAGGTGAATCATTAACACTGCCTTTGCATTTGGGCAGTACGGTAGCACAAATGGATAGCACTGTGGCTTCACAGCGCCAGGGTCCCAGGTTCAATTCCCCGCTGGGTCATTGTCTGTGTCGAGTTTGCACGTTCTCCCCGTGTCTGCGTGGGTTTCCTCCGGTGCTCCGGTTTCCTCCCACAGTCCAAAGACGTGCAGGCTAGGTGGATTGGCCATGATAAATTGCCCTTAGTGACCAAAAAGGCTAGGAGGGGTTATTGGGTTGCCAGGATAGGGTGGAAGTGAGGGCTTAAGTGGGTCGATGCAGACTCGATGGGCCAAATGGCCTCCTTCTGCACTGTATGTTCTATGTCTATGTCCATGCTACATACTGGCCTAATTTCTGCCTTTATACAATCTAGCAATTCGGAACTGCTACCAAGGGGTCAATACACAGCACCCATTACAGTTTTAGATTCTTTTTTGTTCCTCACTTCCACCCATGGTCTCCACTGGATGCTTTCCCTTCATTATACCCGCCCTCACGAAAGTATTTCTAATCAGTAAACCTAATCTACCCCCTCTGCCATATTCTTTGCCCCTCATGTAATTTATAACCAGGTATATTTAGTTCCCAGTTCCGACCATCCTGCAGCCATGTCTTTATAATAGCAACCACATCAAGTTGCTCCAGACCTGAACTTAATAAGAGATTGGTACTGTTTGGCAGACGACAATCCTAGAGAGCCAATGAACACCATCATTGAAGTTGCAAACGAACACCTCGTTGTCAGGTGCTAAGAGGTCGACGTCGAACTGGGCAACTCCCTTGTAAATCTTGGTTATAGCACACCATCGCGCTGATTTCCGCGATAATCAATCTCAGTAGTGTACGAAGATTACGCATTAATATCTCAATGTGGGCCACCCCAGTTACTGAACTTCCTGTGGTCCTGTATGAGAATAAAAATCTTGCCAGCCTGTTTGACAGCTGGAAGACTACGCACGCCGAGGATACCCTGAATGGGAGCCAGGTAGAGTTCCTTGTGCGTATTGATTGTGACGTACATCCATGATAATTTATCAAGCTCCAGCTGTAGATAAGTGTTGCTCATGTCCCATTTTGTTAATGTACAATCTCCAGCCAATTTGCATACAGATGTTCAATGCGCAGTAAAGGATAATGGTCCAACCTCAAAGCTGTGTTCACCATCAATTTATAGTTTCCGCAGAGGCGGACTGTCTGATCCAGCTTCATTATGGGGACCACCATCGCTGCCTAATCGGAGAAGCTGATAGGCCTAATGATGTCCAAACTCTCCAAGTGATGAAGTTCAGTCTCTACTTTCACCACGAAAGCGTAGGGAACCAGGCGGGCACAAAAATATCAGGTTTGAGCCTCGTCGATCTTGGCCACGGTCCCTTTAATAGTACCCACGCCATGCTGGAAAACCTTGGGAAACTTGTTCAGTACTGCACATAGTTCGCCAGATCCCACTTGGAGGATATAGTGCCAATCCAACTGCAGCTGGTGTAGCCAATCAGGGTCCAACATGCTAGGGCCGCTTCCTTGCACAAAAATGAGGGGAAGATAAACTCATTGGTGGCCATTAACTACCAGAGCAAGGGTGGACCTCACAATATTCAGCCATTCCCTTGTATAAGTGGCCAAACAAGCCACCATGTCAGCCAAAGTCAAAGTATGCACACCTCGTTTTATAAGATCAAAAGTGCTCTGCGCCATCACAGAATCATCAGCTCCCGCATACAACTCTATTTGGAGCATATAGCCATTCACCTGTATCAGAGCATGAATAGAGGCCACGGGCCGATGCCAAACAGTTCAGCTGCATCTCATCCTCGGCCTCTTCTGCGTCATCCAGATGCAAGGTCTGGCTCCGGGGCTGGCGCCTACCTCGACCGAAGCACCTGGCACGCTGACCCCCCCCCCCCGGCAGTATGCCTATACTGGCACCACAGGTCGCACGCGGACCGGAATCACCTTCCACCAAGTCCAGTGGCGTCGCACATCTCTGCGGCTGGCTCTTCGCCCTGAGGCCAGAGTCACTGCAGCATTCATTCCGGGCCACGGGGATACCACACGAGGGATGGCGCCCCACAATGTTCACCTCCATCCCTTGTATATCTTGGACGCCGCATTCCACACATTCCTGGGACAAGGAGATATGCGGTGCCTGCTGAAATGTGAAGGAGATTTCGCCCAAAGGTGTTTCCATATTATTTATACCACAGACCAAACGATCACAGAACACATCTGATAAGCAGTTTCATTCTCACAAACCTCGGCTATCTTCCATAGCCGTGATACGAACTCAGTGACGGACTCACTGTATTAAACCAATATCTTTGAACAATCACTGATGGGATCAGGTTAAAGTGTTGTGCCACGAGCCAGTCAAATAATTGCATATCTGCCGCCGCTAGGTACATGAGACTCCAATCACCCTGAATGTCTGCACTCCACAGGCCATCAACAGTATTGACCATCTGGCACTCGTTCACCGTGATGTTGTCGGCCCGGAAGAAATCATGCATCCTTTCTGCGTATTGGTTCCAGTCTTCCACGTTGGGGTCAAAAGCATCTAATCATCCAAAGAGGCATGGCGAAATCAGGGAGATAGCTCAGCCGAGTAGATCACAACATTGACAGCCAACTAGTTTGCTCCTCGTCGCCAGTTTAGTAAGGACACGGGGAGTCCATACCGAGTAAAATGAGATGTAGTTCTATTTACAACATGATATATACACTGCCTGGTAGATCCCCATCAGGTTTCAGTTCTGGTTGGTGCCTTCCTGGCCGACCTTTTATACAAAGGTTAATAGAGATCCCTGCCCCTAGCAGGGGAACCCGGACTCAGCAAGGACCACGGGGAAGATAATCATTCCAGCCGCTTGGGCCCCGTAAGGGCTTTTACAGTATCCATCTCCTTTAAGATCCTCCTTTCAAAAACACCTATATTAACAAGCTATTGGTCACCCTCATCTAATCTTTCCTTTGGTTCTGCATCGGTTTTACTATTCTGTAAGTATCTTGGCACATTTATATATTTTCAAGGTGCTTTGTATACAAAGGTTGTTGGTGTAGCTGGTGCATAATGCCACAAAACAGTGAAGTACTTTGTTTTGAAAGAATATGTATTCTTTTACAGCAACTGCATGGGAGCAATATGAACTTTACTGATGGTTATGAGCTAAAGGAAGATATTGGTGTGGGCTCATACTCTGTTTGCAAACGCTGTATTCACAAAACTACAAATATGGAGTACGCTGTCAAGGTAAGACAGATTCATAACCAGTGTTTTCTTACTGTTGATATTAACACTTAATTCATGAGTAAACAGACCGTTCACCATTGCTTCCCATCAATTTGGAAATGATACATTTGAGTAAACCAATTTCCATTTTTAAAAGATAATCTTAAATTTTTTCTGCATGGAGCATCCTTTAATGGGAAAGACAAGCAAGTGGCTTGTTTTGCCTTCTATGAATGCCATTCTAATCCCTTTGTTTTGGTAATTTAGCTGGCTGCTATTAAAAAATACGTAGGCAAGACCCTTGGGCTGTTCATGCAGAGGGATCTTCCGGTCCCACTGACAGCGCACCCTACCGTGGGGTGGATTAAATGGGAAATCCCATTGACAGCGGTGGGACCAGAAGATCGTACTGCCAGGAAACACACTACTGGGAGGCAGAGAAGCTCGGCCATAATTCTTTTGTTGTTGAGCCAAGCCACAGTGAACTCCACACATGTAGAAAAGATAACCCCAACTTATTTTCTCTACTGCAGTATTCTTAACCCTCACTCCCCAGTTTCCACCACCCTTACCCCCAATAATAAGTGCAGGGAGCTCAGGACTTTCACAAAGTTTGAGATCATCCAATCAGTTGATTTTATTTGATCCTCCCTTCCACTAGCTTGCCAAGCCAGATTTCTTCTAAAGCTCCCCATGCCCTACCCAAAACCCGCATATGTTTCTACTTTCTCTGCTATCTCCCTCATGCTCTCTCCAGGATTATTTTGTCCATTAGCACCACCTCCTTCTCCCTCAACCCTATTCCCACTAAACTACAACCATCTGACTTCCCCTCCTGCTTCCCCGTTCATGTTTCTTTCTCTTAAGATGGCGCCCCTCTCTCTCCTTTAGACTGGCCATCATCATCTCTGCCTCAAAAACCAACCCTTGCCCTTTTTGTCCTTACAATTTACTGCCCCATATTTAATTCCCCATTCCTCTCAAGTCCTTCCAAATTCATTTTTCATAACTCCGTATTTGAATCCCTCGAATCAGATTCCCACCTCTGCCACAATACTGAAAAGGCTCTTCAAAGTCACAAATGACATCCTATATACTACTGTGGCGTAGATAAATTAATCCTCCTCATTCATCTCAACCTGTGTGCAGTGTTTGACGTGGTTGACCACATCATCCTCTTCCAGCTGTCATCCAGCTTGTTTGGACTTTTCTCACTTGGTTCTTTTCTTTGCTGTCTAATCATAACCAGTGTATCATTTGCAATGGCTTCTTTTCCTGCTCATACTAGTTACCTCAAGTGTCTTTCTTGGCCCCCCTTTTTTTATTATAGCAATTCTTTCATGGATTTTGGGTGTCACTGGCAAGTGCTGTCCATCCCTAATCAGAGAAGATAGTGGTGAGTCACTGTCTTGAACTGTTGCAGTCCTCTTTGACTTTCCTGTAACAGTATGATATAACTAAGTGGTTTGCTCGGCCATTTCAAAGGGCAGTTAGGAGTCAACCATGTTGCTGTTGGTCTGTACTCGCATATAGGGCAGACCATGTTTAAAGTATTTTGATTCAAATTTTTAACATTTTAAACTGTGGTGGAATTTGAACATCTCCCCAGAGCATTAAGCTGGGTTACTAACCAAGTATTACCCTTGGACCACCATCTCCTCAACCGCAGTGAGATCACCTGAAAATATATAGGCATCTGTATTATGCCGATGACACTTAGCTTTAACTCACCAGGATTTATTTTGACTTCTCCATTGTTGCTAGATTATCCGACTTCTTATCCAACATCTAATACTGGATGAGTAGAGACTTCCTCCAATTAATTATTGAGTGAGCTTAAGCCATTGTTTTCGATCTTCACCCAAAACTCAATTCCCTACCGACCATCTCCATCCCTTTCCTGACAATTGTCTGAGAGTAAGCTGGACTCCTCCCCCTCTAATTGTCTGAGAGTAAGCTAGACCACCCCCCAATTGTTGTGGAGTAAGCTAGACACCCCCCCCCCCATTGTCTGAGAGTAAGCTAGACACCCCCCCCCCCCAATTGTTATGGAGTAAACTAGACCCCCACCCAATTGTCTGAGTAAGCAAGACTCACCCCCCCCCCCCCCCATTGTCTGAGAGTAAACTAGCTTACACCCACCCCCACCATCCCCCTTAAGCATCAATTTTGGACTCTTGAACATTCCAGATTTCAGTTGTCCCACCTAACAATGTCTCCTTATGTGGCTAGGTGTCACATGCTGTTTTATATCTATTATGTTAAAGGCATAATATAAATATAAGATGCTGTTGTTTTTGAGTATGTACAGGAGAGGACTATTGCTGAAGTTTAAAACTGTGCTACATACTATTACAGAGCACTGGTGAGCTTTCCACTGCATGTTCAGGGCGTATGGTGGCCCTAGCTGATAAAGCAGCTGAAAGCAAAATCAAAGGTCTCTCCAGGTTTATCTGGACTGAGTGGGAAGATTTCTACCTTCAGTAATAGACTGATTTCAATAGTGAACTAGGCAGCCTAGCGAATTAGCAGCTGCACCTTGGAGTAGTTTTTATTTTTTCTGATTCAGATTACTGAATCATTCACCGAAGTTGACCAGATGCCAGATTTGTATTGTCAGAAATGGCATCAAAGAAAGGTCAACATAAATTTAAAGTAGATTTTGTTTCCACACATTCCTGTAGTAATGTCTTGAGACCAGACAAGCACCATTCATAGAATCCCTACAGTGCATCGAGTTTGCACTGACCCTTTGAAAGACCACCCTACCTAGGCACAATACCCCACCTATCCCTGAACATCACTCAACCTTAAGGGCAATTTTACATTTCCAATCTACCTAGCCTGCATGTTCTTGAATTGTGGGAGGAAACCGGAGGAAACCCACGCAGACATGGGGAGAATGTGCAAACTCCACACAGAGAATCACCCAAGGTCAGAATTGAACCCGGGGTCCCTGGCGCTGAAGCAGAAGTGCTAAGCTCTATATCCACGATGCCACCATTGTAACATTGTATTGCTATGTTGGAGAAGTAGGCCATGTTTTGTTCACTTTGCTATTAACTCCCAAAATTGTAATTCTGTATTATGCGAGGTCATACTGAATGTGGGTGGCACGGTAGCATAGTGGTTAGCACTTGGCTTCACAGCTCCAGGGTCCCAGATTCGATTCCCGGCCTGCGGAGTTTGCACATTCTCTCCTCCTGGTGCTCCGGTTTTCTCCCGCAGTCCAAAGATGTGCAGGTTAGGTGGATTAGCCATGCTAAATTGCCCTTAGTGTCCAAAAAGATGAGGAGAGGATAGGGTGGAAGTGTGGGCTTAACTGGGGTGGTGTCTTTCCCAGGGTCGGTGCAGACTCAATGGGCCAAATGGCCTCCTTCTGCACTGTAAATTCTATAACACAATCATAGTTCCATTTGGGAGGTCATCAGTTAAATGCAATCCATGCTTCATAACCATGGCATGACTTTAATAATAATAAAATGGAGCTTAATTTTGTTGTCCCAACACATTTCTCCAAGCCAATTCCCCTGTTGCCGAATTTCCTCTTTAATTTAAACTCCTTGTCTTGTAACAGAATCTAATATCAAGTCTTTATATTTCATTTTTTCCAGATTATAGATAGGAGCAAGAAAGATCCCTCGGAGGAAGTTGAAATTCTGTTGCGTTATGGGCAGCACCCAAACATCATTACGCTGAAAGATGTGAGTACCTGGGCAGCCTGTTGAATGGGTGTGAGGCACTAACAACAACACAAAAGTATCTAATGGAATATAACTCCTAAATGTCAAGTATTCAATGTATTTTCCTCATTAACAATTGCAATTGTGACATTGCCTTGTTAGATTTCAGTGATAAATGAAAGGCAATTTGATTGCCCCTCTAGCTTATGTAACAAATGCATTGCATGGTATGAAACAGAGCTATTCAGGCTAGGTACAGGACGATATTCTACTGAGTTATAAATACAGCCAGGCAGGATAGAGCTGTTAAAATTGGCCAGGCATCCTGAGCTAGAGAGGCAAAAAATCATTCCCGAAATCTATTCAGCAATTCTTGCTAGAAAATGCAGCAATGTCAACTGACTGTAGTTGAGATCCTGTCCACCCCATTCAAATTGCTGGTATTGTGTCAAGAATGATGTGAAATGTATTTTTTTGGATAAAATTATGCAGGTGGTTGGAACCTCAAAACTAATAAGCACCATCAGGTAAGGAAGTACAGGAACAGAGAGAGACCAACATGTTTTTTTACTCAGATTAGAAAGAACGTAGGAATACACAAAGGCTGGATTCTCCTAAATTCCAGGGGCTGGATTCTCCTAAAATGGGACAATGTCCCCACGCAAGCGTAAAAACGCTGGCGTTTCACTCTTGACTTTCCTTAAGAAAGTCCTGAGCGATTCTCCTACCTGTAGGGGGCTGGCTGGGTCCCAGAGTGCTCCTCACAGCTCTGGCTACGGATACGGGGGACGCACCTCCGGTCAGGAGTCCAGCCTTTGTGTATTCCCACGCCTGTAGTGGCTGCGCTGTGCACGATGGCGGACTCGGATCGTGGACCGTCATCCAAAATGTAGTCCGCAGCTGCCACCCGAGGTTCCCGACGGCCAATACCACGCCGTCGGGAACTCGGCCAATTTTGTGCGGAGAATCGCTTCAGCGGCGCTGGTCCCAATTTCCTCGTAAATGACCATTCTCCCCCCCCCCCCCCCGCCGAACACTATTTCGGCGTGGGGCTGTGGAGAATCCAGCCCCAGATCTTTTATTTCTGTCCCATGTTACATTTTAATTAATTCTCAGGATGGAGGCATCAGGGGAATTTTTGTTCATTCCTAATTTCCTAAGTCGTTTAAATGGTTTGCAATGCCACTTCAGAGGGCAGGTAAAAGCTAAGAGTTAGAACATAGAACAGTACAGCGCAGTACAGGCCCTTCGGCCCACGATTTTGCGCCGTCCTGTGAAACCCCTCTAAAGTCCCTCTACACTATTCCCTTATCGTCCATATGCCTATCCAATGACCATTTGAATGCGTTTAGTGTTGGCGAGTCCACTATTGTTGCAGGCAGGGCATTCCACGCCCTTACTACTCTCTGAGTAAAGAACCTACCTCTGACATCTGTCCTATATCTATCTCCCCTCAATTTAAAGCTATGTACCCTCGTGCTGGACATCACCATCCGAGGAAAAAGGCTCTCAATGTCCACGCTTCTAATCCTCTGATCATCTTGTATGCTTCAATTAAGTCACCTCTTAACCTTCTTCTCTCTAATGAAAACAGCCTCAAGCCCTTCTGCCTTTCCTCATATGATCTTCCCTCTATACCAGGAAACATCCTTGTAAATCTCCTCTGTACACTATCCAATGCTTCCACATCCTTCCTATAATGTGGCGACCAGAACTGCACGCAATACTACAAATGCGGCCGCACCAGAGTTTTGTACAATTGCAACATGACCTCATGGCTCCGAAACTCAATTCCTCTACCAATAAAAGCTAACACACCGTACGCCTTCTTAACAACCCTCTCAACCTGGGTGGCAACTTTCAGGGATCTATGGACATGGACACCGAGATCTCTCTGCTCCTCCACACTATCAAGAATCTTACCATTAGCCCAGTACTCTGTCTTCCTGTTATTCCTTCCAAAATGAATCACCTCACACTTTTCTGCATTAAACTCCATTTGCCACCTGTCAGCCCAGCTCTGCAGCTTATCTATGTCCCTCTGTAACTTGTAACATCCTTCTGCACTGTCCACAATTCCACTGACTTTAGTGTCATCTGCAAATTTACTCACCCATCCTTCCACGCCCTCCTCCAGGTCATTTATAAAAATGACAAACAGTAGCGGCCCCAAAACAGATCCTTGTGGTACACTACTAGTAACTGGACACCAGTCAGAACATTTCCCATCAACCACCACCCTTTGTCTTCTATCAGCTAGCCAATTTCTGATCCAAACTGCTAAATCACCCCGAATCCCATGCCTCTGTATTTTCTGCAATAGCCTACCGTGGGGAACCTTATCAAACGCTTTACTGAAATCCATATACACCACATCAACTGCTTTACCCTCATCCACCTGTTTGGTCACCTTCTCGAAGAACTCAATGAGGTTTGTGAGGCACGACTTACCCTTCACAAAACCACGTTGACTATCTCTAATCAAATTATTCCTTTCCAGATAATTATATATCCTACCTCTTATAAACCTTTCTAAGACTTTTCCCACAACAGAAGTACGGCTCACTGGTCTATAGTTACCGGGGTTATCTCTACTCCCCTTCTTGAACAAGGGGACAACATGCACTATTCCTATAGACAAAGATGACTTAAAGATCAAAGCCAAATGCTCAGCAATCTCCTCCCTAGCTTCCCAGAGAATCCTAGGATAAATCCCATCCGGCCCAGGGGACTTATCTATTTTCACACTTTCCAGAATGGCTAACACCTCCTCCTTATGAACCTCAAGCCCTTCTAGTCTAATAGCCTGTATCTCAGTAATCTCCTCGACAACTTTGTCTTTTTCCTGTGTGAATACAGACAAAAAATACTTATTTGGCACCTCTCCTATCTCCTCGGATTCCACGCACAACTTCCCACTATTGTCCTTGACTGGCCCTACTCTTACCTTAGTCATTCTTTTATTCCTGACATACCTATATAAAGCTTTAGGGTTATCCTTGATCCTACCTGCCAAAAACTTCTCATGTCTTCGCTTGGCTCTTCTTAGCTCTCTCTTTAGAGCCTTCCTAGCTAACATGTAACTCTCAAGCGACCCAACTGAACCATCACGTCTCAAAGACTAATGGCAGATTCTAACATGTTTTTTTGCCACAGAGCAACTGCTTCCGCACAGCATTGCTGTTCCACACACTATGTAGTCTCTTACGGGTTCATCAGTGGGTACCAAATACATTCTTTTCTGACTGAAATTTCAATGTTGGGGCATATAATTATACCATTTCATCAGGTTTCTGGTTACTGGTGTTAAAATCATTTCTGTCCATGATGATTTTTTTATAGCCACGCATATCTGCTCAATTTTTTTTAATGGTACCTCAGGGTCCTCTTAGCCTTCCTCTATTTGGAAGATGAAGGATTCAAATATTTCAACCGCCTCCGGGCGCGTTAGATTCAACAACAAGTCTGCTTATACTTTCTTTGATTTATCGGCGAGACCAGCATGGCAGTATAAACGCTATTCCTTTTCAAACTTTTTCCAATTGTTACTAATGTTCTCATCAAAGTCCTTGAGCCATCTCGGCCAGCTCCTGATACCACGTAAAGTTGCTACGCTGTGTAGGAAGGATGACAAAGCACAACAATTAAATGGTTTATTTTAAGATCCTCAGCAATTCTTCATAGAATCATAGAATTTACAGTGGTGAAGGAGGCCATTCAGCCCATCAAGTCTGCACCGGCCCTTACAAAGAGCACGGTACTCAAGCCCACATCTCTACCCTATCTCCGTAACCCCCACTTAACCTTTTTGGACGCTAAGGGCAATTTAGCATGGCCAATCCACCTAACCCGCATATCTTTGGACTGTGGGAGGAAACCGGAGCACCTGGAGGAAACCCATGCAGACACGGGGAGAACGTGCAGACTCCGCACAGACAGTGACCCAAGGGTTGGTTTGGAAGTGGAATCCGATATAAACTAGACTGATGGATTTATTCCACTAAAAGACATTAATGAACTGAACCAGATGAGATTTTACAACAATCTGACAGTTTTGAGATCATGCTTCTGATACCAGCCTTATATTTCCAGCTTTATAAAAATATTTAAATTTATAAGTCTAGGGCAGCACGGTGGCCTAGTGGTTAGCACAACTGCCTCACAGCGCTGAGGTCCCAGGTTCGATCCCGGCTCTGGGTCACTGTCCGTGTGGAGTTTGCACATTCTCCCCGTGTCTGCGTGGGTTTCGCCCCCACAACCCAAAAATGTGCAGAGTAGGTGGATTGGCCACACTAAATTGCCCCTTAATTGGAAAAAATAATTGGGTAATCTAAATTTATTAAAAAAAAGATTTATAAGTCTAGTGATATAACCACTGCACATTCCCATCAATGAGAACAAATTTAAGTGGTTATTGACACCATTTTAAGGACAAAATCTTGTTAATTTGTTAATTGTTATCCTGATTTGAATAGATTACCACATAATTAATAAATATTTGAGTTTTAAAGGGCAGTGTTTCATAGCAAAAGTATTTGTTTGATTCTGAAGAGCTTTCTTTTCATCAAATATAAATGAACTGTCACATGCTTTTAAAATAGTTCATTACAGTGTGCTCCATAATTGCAGACAATAATTCCATATCTGTACCCATCATTTGCAACCAAAGCAGTTTCCCAGCCATGAGCATGGCAACAGCCTGGTCCATAGTCCTATGTCAATGGCCAGGAACATGCAAGAGTATCTAATTACAGATCTTCGAGCAAACTAATTTCAGTCTGCCTTCTTGCTATGAATGATGTGAACCTGAAAAAGTGAAACTAATCAAACCAAAAATAAATTAGCAGCTCAAGAACTGAATAAGTTACAGGGCAATAATTTTTTGACTAGTCTTTTGTTTTGTTCTGGCGATATGCATCTAGGTTTACAATGATAGTAAGTATATCTACCTGGTGACAGAGCTAATGAGAGGTGGTGAACTACTGGATAAAATACTGCAGCAGAAGGGTTTCTCCGAGAGGGAAGCGAGTGCTCTCCTTCACGCAATTACCAAAACAGTGGAATACCTGCATTCTCAAGGGGTAAGTGATCCATGTACCTAATTATGTCCAGAAGCACAGTTTTCATTAATATTGATTATTCCTTCATTGAATTTGTATTTTATTAAATCCAGTCACCTGTATCTTGTGTGATTTTTGTGTCATGTTCTGCTGTACAATGCAACATTTTACATTTTGTATTGCCTGATAATTTGCACGATGTTAAGCGTTGATAAAATATTACAAATGGGTAAGGTGGGAAGATAAACTTTTATACAGCAGCTAATGCAAATATATGGGGAAAATGTGTAATTTTAGTACAAAAAAATGTCCCTATAGCCTAGTTCTCTAGATTCTTATGTTTCTTATGTTTTATTGGTGTAATTCTTAGCCCAATTCTCAACCTATTTCTAACAGATATCCAACTGGTCCTTTAAAGTTCTTCCGTTGTTTTCTTGCTATCACCCCTTCATCTATTTTGTTCTACAATTCTTCCTTCAGAAAATTTGCTTGCATTTCTTAGTTTCTTTTGTGTTCTCACCCCCCCCTCACATGTCTTTAACTTTATGCTGTGTCCCCTAGCCCTCGAGTCCCATGTTTTTTTTTAATAAACAATTTTATTGAGGTAGTTTTTGGCTTTATAAACAGTTACAGACATCATCAGAAAGGAAGCAAAAAAGGCAAAAATGTGCAAACATCCACGTACTTTCAATACTTCCACCGTAACATATTGCACAAGCCCGCTCCCCTCCCACCGGTACTACCCGCCATATTTTCCCTCCTACTCTACTCTAACCCCCCCCTGCTGACGCTCACTCTCCCGCAAAGAAGTCAATAAATGGTTGCCACCTCCGGGTGAACCCCTGCACAGAACCCCTCAAGGCGAACTTGATTTTTTCCATCCCCAGGAAACTCGACATGTCCGCAAGCCACCACTCCGTCTTCGGGGGCTTTGAGTCCCTCCACACCAATAATATTTGTCGCCGGGCTATCAGGGAAGCAAAGGCCAGCACATCGGCCTCTTTCTCCCCCTGGACGCCCGGGTCTTCCGAAACCCCAAAAATTGCCACCCCTGGGCTCATCACCACCCTTGTTTTTAGCACCTGGGACATGACCCCCGCAAATCCCTCCCAGTACCCCCTCAGCTCAGGGCATGCCCAAAACATGTGAACATGGTTCGCTGGTCCTCCCGCGCACCTAGCGCATTTGTCCTCTATCCCGAAAAATTTGCTCATCCGAGCCACCGTCATATGGGCCCGGTGAATGACCTTAAATTGGATCAGCCCGAGCCTAGCACATGTCGCGGTCGAGTTTACCCTACTCAGGGCCTCTGCCCACAGCCCATCCTCCATTTCCCCGCCTAGCTCCTCCTCCCATTTAAGTTTCAGTTCCTCTGTCTGGGACCCTTCCTCCCTCATGAGCACCTTATAAATACCCGAGACTCTACCCTCCCCTTCATCCCTCCCAGAGACTATTCTGTCTAGGATCCCCATTGGCTGGAGGCGCGGGAAAGATGGGACCTGTCTACGAACAAAGTCCCGCAACTGTAGGTATCTAAAATCATTTCCCCTTACCACCCCAAATTTCTCCTCCAAGCTCCTCAAACTCGCGAAGCTCCCTTCCAGGAACATATCACCCACCCTTCCCGCCCCTGCTCGCCGCCATACTCGGAACCCCCCATCCATACTGCCGGGGGCAAATCGATGGTTGTCGCCTCGAGTCCCATGTTTAACAGTGAAACTTTCCTCATGCCAAATTCTCCAAAGTGCTTACAACATCGAGCAAGTACTGTCTTCAATCCATTTTCCAGTGAATAGTGATATATTACTTCCCTCACAACTTGAGCAATCAGCATATTTGTAAGAGATCTACCATGGGAAATTAGTGAGGAACTTGCAACACTAAAACTCAGTAGAAATTTGAGTTAAAACTCCTCGGATGCAAACAAGAATCGTTTATTGCCTCTTGATTACAATTGAGAGTCACTTAAACCTTATTCTATAATAAGTCCGGCTAGCAAAAAGGACTTGAAAGAGAAGCAACTTGTACACAATTTAACTTTTAAAGTAATACAGAAATGGTTTCTTGCTTACGACACAACAGCTTGCATTTACTTCAAGAGTTAGAGTGGAAAGACTTCCAGTGGCGGCCATGCACGAGTAGGTCGCGTTTTCGGCAGCTCCCGCCGCTAACAGACTAACGAGCCCTTTCAAGGAGTTTTGACGGCCCCTACTCAAGGCATATCGGCGGGCAAACGGCGCTAGAAGGCTCCCGACAGCAGTTTATGGAGGGGACCAGGAGCAGGACGGCCAAACAAACAACCAGTGAAAAGCAGCAGGAACGAGCGCGGGATCAGAAAATGGCGGCCGGCTTGGATCAGGCAGCTGGGCCCAGTGGTTGCGGGAACAGCTGGAGTTCCTTAGAATCTGCTTTGCTGACCTGAAAATGGAGATGCTGGCCCCAATGAAGGCCCCAATGAAGGCCTCAATGGAGAAAATGGTTGAGACCCAGAAAATGCAGGAGAATCTGATCAAGGAGTTTGAGAAAAAGGTCTTGGATAACGAAGTCGAGATACTGGGCCTGGCCGTCAGGGTGGAGGCACACGACGCCCTACACAAGAGGGGGCAGGAGAGGCTGGAAGACCTTGAAAACAGGTCCAGGAGGCAAAACCTGCGCATTCTGAACCTACCTGAAGGTGCGGAGGGGTCGGACGTGAGCGCATTCGTGACCACGTTATTGGGGTCCCTGATGGGGCCAGAAGCATTTCCTCGGCCTCTGGAACTGGATGGGGCGCACAGAGTCCTTGCAAGGAAGCCCAAAACGAATGAACCGCCAAGGGCCATGGTGGTAAAGTTCCACCGCTTTTCAGATAAGGAATTAGTCCTGCGATGGGGTACAAAGGAGCGGATCAGCCGGGGGGGGGGGGGTTTCAACAACCCCCCATCCAGGCTGATCACGTGGAATGTGCGGGGCCTGAATAGGCCGGTCAAGAGGGCTCGCGTGTTCTCACACCTAAAGGGGCTGGTTTAGCACACTGGGCTAAATCGCTGGCTTTTAAAGCAGACCGAGGCTGGCCAGCAGCACTGTTCAATTCCCGTACCAGCCTCCCTGAACAGGCGCCGGAATGTGGCGACTAGGGGCTTTTCACAGTAACTTCATTGAAGCCTACTTGTGACAATAAGCGATTTTCATAAAGGCAAACGTAGCCATGCTACAGGAGACGCACCTAAAACTTGCGGACCAGACAAGATTGAGAAAAGGATGGGTGGGCCAGATGTTCCATTCAGGGCTGGATTCAAAGACCAGAGGGGTAGCAACCCTGGTCAGCAAACGGGTGGCTTTTGAGGCAGGGAATATTGTAGCTGACAAGGGAGGCAGATACATAATGGTCAGCAGGAAACTGCAGAGAACTCAGGCGGTGCGAGTGAACGTTTACACCCCGAACTGGGACGACGTAGAATTTATGAGACACACGCTGGGTAAAATTCCAGACTTAGACTCACACAATCTGATTATGGGGGGTGACTTTAACACAGTTGTAGACGTTGTACTGGACCGGTCAAACCCCAGGTCGGGGAAGTGACCAACGGTGGCTAAAGAACTGAGGGGATTCATGGAACAGGTGGGGGGGGCGTAGACCCATGGATATTTGCCCGACCGAGGGCGAAAGAGTTCTCTTTCTTTTCCCATGTCCACAAAGTCTACTCCGTATAGACTTCTTTGTGATGAGCAGGGCGTTGATCCCTAGGGTGGAGGGAACAGAATACTCGGCCATTGCAATCTCCAATCATGCTCCACACTGAGTGGATTTGCGTCTTGGGGAGGAGAGAGGTCAGCCCCCACTATGGAGGCTAGATGCGGGTCTGGCAGACGATGAGGTTTGTGGGCAGATAAGGAGGGACATCAAGAATTACCTGGAAACTAATGATACGGGGGAGGTAGCGCCGTCCATGGTGTGGGAGACCCTGAAGGCAGTTATCAGAGGGGAGTTGATGTCTATAAGGTCCCATAGAGAGAAGAAAGAAAGAGCGGAGGGAGAAAAGCTAGTCGGTGAGATACTCAGAGTAGACCGAAGCTACGCGGAGACCCCCGAGATGGGGCTACTGAAAGAGCGCCCGAGACTGCAGGCGGAATTCAACCTGCTGACCCTGGGAAGGTGGTAGCACAGCTGAGGAAAGCCAAAGGGGCTGTCTACGAATACGGGGAGAAAGCGAGTAGAATGCTGGCGGACCAACTTCGCAAAAGGGAGGTGGCCAGGGAAACTGGGGAAGTACGGGATAAGGAGGGCAACGCGGTCATAGATCCAGAGGGGGTGAACAAAGTCTTTAGGGCGTTTAACAGTAAATTGTATGAGTCAGAGCCCCCGTCGGGGGGGGGGGGGGATTTTTGGAACTCTTGTGCCCACTCGTACTAAGGACCTTTAATGAGGCCAAAGAGAGAGGGACTCTTCCCCCCCCCAACAATGTCAGAGGCTTCGATTTCACTCATCCTCAAACAAGAGAAAGATCCGCTAGAGTGTGGATCTTATAGACCGATATTGCTCCTGAACGTAGACGCCAAACTGCTGGCCTGGTCCCTGGAGTGATAGGGGAGGATCAGACAGGCTTCGTCAAGGGCAGGCAATTGAACTCCAATGTACGGAGGCTCCTAAACATCATCATGATGCTCTCCGAGGGAGGGAAGGCAGAAGTGGTGGCGGCAATGGACACGGAGAAAGCCTTTGACTGGGTAGAATGGGAGTACCTGTGGGAAGCGCTAAGAAGGTTTGGATTTGGTGAGGGGTTCATAGGTTGGGTCCAGCTACTCTACCAGGCCCCCGTGGCTAGTGTGTGCACGAGCAGGGTGAGGTCGGAATACTTTAGGCTCCACCGGGGGACGAGGCAGGGGTGCCCCCTCTCCCCGTTATTATCCGCCCTTGCTATAGAGCTGCTGGCTATAGCACTGCGGACCTCAAAGAACTGGTGGGGGTTGGTTCGGGGGGAGGGGGAGGGGGGGAGGAGGAGCATCGGGTCTCGCTTTATGTAGATGATCTGCTCCTGTACATTTTGGACCCACTGGAGGTGATGGGGGAGGTCATGCAGATGTATCCTCAACCAGAATGAGCAAGCTCTTTGGGGTTGAAGATAAATGTGCGGGAAGCCCTACAGATCATGTCCATATGTTCTGGGCATGCCCGCCTCTTAAGGGATTCTGGCAGGGATTTTCTACGGCAATATCCAAGATCTTGAGCACGCGGGTGGTGCCGTGTCCAGAGATAGTGATCTTTGGCGTGTCATACGATCCGGGAGTTTAGGAAGCGAAAGAGGCCGACGTATTGGCCTTTGCCTCCCTGGTAGCCCGGAGATGGATCCTTTTCATGTGGAGGGACTCGAAGACCCGAGTGAAGAGACTTGAGTTAGTGACATGGCTGGGTTTCTCAGTCTCAAGAAAATAAAGTTTGCCTTGAGAGGGTCCATGGCGGGGTTCTCTCAGAAGCGGCAGCCGTTCCTCAACTTTCTCGGAGAGCAGTAAAGGTCAGTAGCAGCAGCACCCTGGTGGGGGGGGGGGGGAATCGTTAAGTTGTATTGTTCTTTTCTTTGTATGTACGATTAACATTTATTTTGTTCTGTTAATTGTTGTGCACGGCTATGCAAAAATTGTTTTTGACAAAAATTTGAATAAAAATAATTTTTAAAAAAAGAGTTAGAGTGGAAAGTGAAAAATAGAGATAGCGAATAGTTTAGATCAAAGTACAGAATGATCAGGATAAAGATGGCCATATGGATCTTCACAGTTATACGAAATTATATCAGTCTTTATCCATCTACACCTCTAAGTCATCCTAATTGGTTTGGGTGAGAATCAAATGATTGGGGCTGGTTTAGCTCACTCGGCTAAATCGCTGGCTTTGAAAGCAGACCAAGCAGGCCAGCAGCACGGTTCGATTCCCGTACCAGCCTCCGACAGGCGTGGAATGTGGCGACTAGGGGCTTTTCACAGTAACTTCATTGAAGCCTACTCGTGACAATAAGCGATTTTCATTTCATTTTTTCAAATGAGTTTGATTTGATGGTTAGTTGTCAATCTTTAATGTGCAACATTAGCTTTAAATGTTTCATGTCTGAATATTGTTATGGAATGCAATTCTTTGCTGTTATCACGACCAGTTTAAACTGGACTTCTGCTGACTTAGCTGTTAGCCACATTGTTGACAATAGCGTCTTAATGTTGCTATGGTGCCTGCCCTGTCCTTGAATTGGTATCTGGTACGGCTTGTGTTTTAACGTCACACTTTCTTGCAAATGTATTTGCTGGAACAATGAAGCACAGTAAAAGTGAATTATGCTGTTTTGTGTCTCTATTGAAGCTATATGTTTTGAGATGACCTGAGGTTATGAGTGAATTTAAAAGGGGTATTTAAAACTGGGGCTTAATATTTTACGCTAAATAGTCATCTTTTACCTATCAGGTGTATTAGAAAATAGTTGGTTTCTACAATATTGCTCTTGTATCTTTCCTGTTATATGTGACTGTACCTGAACAGTGTAATGATATGTAGACAGACCTGTCACTGAGGGGTTAACCACAATGCCCAGCTGTGTCATAACCACTAGAGGGCATTACATGACCCACTATATAACCGGAGCTCCCAGAAGCTCTTGCTCTCTTTTCCAGCAGGAGTTACAAGAAGAACATCAGTGTAGCAGAGAGATCTCAGCCCAGCCACCACGTGTAGCTTAGATACAGTTTGTACAGTTAGTTATTCTTACTTTGTTGCTAGAGTTAGATCAGTAGAGTGTCGAACCAATTTATACGTTTTTGCATTACTTAATAAATTCTTTCAGTTTACTTCGAAGACTCGAGTGTTCTTCAACATCGTCTACAGTTTGTAATGACATATATTACTTAAACCAAGTAATGTAATAAACACAACTCCAGATACAGCCGCCACATGACAACTTCACCTTAAACGTAAAAGGCAAATATGGGTTTTGAGTCCCCCGCATTATGTAACATGAGTAGACATTTCTTTCTGGTGCTTAAGCTATATTTAAGGTCTTGGATAATGTATATTTCATGTATATCTATTTATCATAAGGCAAATTACATTTAAAAAACAGAAACCAGGTTGCAACCTGGTGATGCATTGTGCTCCCTACTTTGCAGATTTGTTCTGGGATTCCATGCAAACCAAAGTCTTAGTATTGGCCATCCATTTTGAAAATATAGATTGGTTGCCAAATGGAAACAAAGTAATTCCATGCAGTTAGGAGATAGCTTAAACAATTTATATAAGCTTAATATGTGTTTCTGTATTTGTGTGCTAAGAAAGGATTAAAACTTCAGTTAGCTTCATGATACATTACGGTATATGTCGATACGTTTTCATTTCACATTAAACTTTGCCTGCATTGTAATTAAGAGTATATGATATAAAAGTAATTTCAATTTTTTTTAAACAAAGCTATTGTTTAGCACCCAGAAGCTCATGCTGAAGAGGAAGAAGCAATTGTTTTTCAGCTTGAAACTAGGTCACTCAGAAACGAGAGGTTTTGCGCAGAAGCTGCCAGGATTGGCAGGACATGAAAGTAAGGAGCAGAAAACAAGTCCCAGAAGCCAAATAACTGTAGGAAAGCAGGGAATGAAAAGAGGAGTCTCAGGAAGACAGAAGTAAAAGGGACAAAGAACTGGAATCTTAAAAAAGGTGCTGCTCAGTGAAGTTATAGAAAGGGGCAGAGAGAGTTCCCAGTTAAAAACAGAGCTGCAAGGTGCAGGCATGGAGACGTTGGCTAGCAAGTCGCTAAACACCTGGAGGAATCCTAAAGTTGGTGACACCTTAATACAGCCTGTGAAACAGTGGTATTCTGTTGGCATTGCTGGGTGCCTGAGAGATTGTATGGAAACTTGAATGCACGTGGCAATCTACGGCAAAGGAATAGCGAAAGGAGAGGTTGAAATCCTAGATCCTTGGGGAAGGCTTCTGGGAGCCTGTGTGAGAGAAGGTTTCAAAGTATGCTCTTCGAGAGTGGAGATTGGAAACCCTTGCGTGGCAGCCAGAGTTCCAGTGAGATCAGTTGGCTTGCAGTGTGACAAGCATCTGGAGGGATTTGATGAGAAATCCACAGAAGTTGTTTTGGGTGGCATCTATCACTTGGTTTAAAGTGTAGTGTGTTTGACCACATTTGACCTATTGGTTTACATACACTATGTACTTACTGAGAGTATTAGAATATAAGATAAATTCTGTAACTTGTGTTATCCTTACAAATCTGTTAATATCTATTAAGGTATAGTTGGGGTGAAGGAGTAGTGTCTTATAGTTAATCTTTTCTTGTTTAATAAACTTGTTATTATTTTGTGACTGTTCATCCACGGCTCTAAACAAAAAACTAAAAGTTACAATCTATCAAGACTGAGTTCGACCTGACTGTCCAGTAGTAACATTAGCTGGGATCGTAACAAAGGTGGGAGCTCTCAGGGATATTTCAAAATGTGGAAGAGCAGGATGCTGATTAATAGTAATTCGCTTGGATACTTTGAAATGTGGACAGCAGGTTACTCATACATCGAACGGTAAAATGTGAGCTAGGATTTATCGTTATAGGTGAGATCTGTAAATCCTTAAAAAGAAAACGGGTATGCGGGGGTATTGAGGTACTGGACATAGGAATTGGAGTTGTTGTGAGGTACATTGCACGGGTTGGAATCCAAAATGGTGTTGGAAGTTGCTAATAGTCAGATAATTGAATTGGCCAATAGGTTGCAGTTAAAATGATCCAAAGTGGGGGGAAAAGCAGGCGTAGTTAAAATAATAGCGCAGCATTTGAAATTGCAAGGGATACCTCAGAGACCAAGTTCTTCAAATGGGGTGTCTCTTGAATTAGCTAGGATTCAATTGAAAATGGAAAAACTTGAAATGGAGGAAAGAGAAAAAGAAAGAAAGAAAGGAAAAGAATGGAATTGGAGGAGAATGAACATTCCACATGGAACAAGAATTAAGGCTGGAGAGAGAGAAACTAAAGGAAAGGGAATTGGATAAGGAGAAGTTAACAAAGGAAGGAAGAGAAGAGGAGAGACGGGTGGGATTTTGCATCTGTGAGCACTTCCAGCAACATGGGCACAAAATATTGCGAGACTCAAAAAATAAGATTCTCACCAACAAGATTGCGATTTTGCATTTTCCCCACCCCTCGCCTATGATTTAATGAGGTTCCTGCCCAGGAAGGTCAGGAACTTCATTTCAATACATTAACAACTAATTTGCGGGCTGTCCTGCCATAACCTCCTCCCTGATTGCATATTTCAGCCTTGCCTGCATGATGTCATGCCAGCATTATTTACTGCTGCTTTACAAAAAGGTGAACCTGGCAACCTCACTTCCGAGGAGGAGTCCAGAGGTGAGCATGCAGGTTGCTGCTACCCACCAGGGAGTTAATTGGAGAGGGCACCGGGGAACCTGAGAGGGGGGGGGCAGATAATAGGGTTGCCGGTCAGGTGGTGGGATTTGAGTGGAGAACTGAGAGGCCAACCCCACAGTGGAATCCACAGCTGGAGGGCCTGTGCAATCTCGAGGGACCCTGGTGGGAGATTCAATGTTGCGGGGGTGGGGGGCTCTGCCAGTGATGTTATCTGATCCTGTTGGAGGCATGACAGCAATGAGTTCACCTGTGCCTGTCACAGGAGGTTTATTTTGTGGCATAACAACTAATTAAAGTATCTGCCACAAGGTGTTTATTTTAGAATCCAAATTCAAATTTAACCATCTACCATGATGAAATTCGAACCTCGAACCCTCGAGTATTACTCTAAGTTTATGGTTTACAGTTAAGTGACCTATACCACTAGGCCACAGAAGGAACCCTAAATGTTTCTGCTCACCCGTGCCTGTCTACCATCTGTTGTGGTGGGATTCATGCCCAGGACCCCAGAGCATTGCTCTAGGATTGTCGTTTACCAGTTCAGTGACCACTACCACTAGGCTACAGGAGGAACCCTAAATGTTTCAGCTCACCCATGCCTTCCACAAGATGATTTACCATCTACTGTGGTGAACTCAGCTTTGTGGTTTACCAGTTCAATGGCCTATACCACTAGGCCATAGGAAGTTTATTTTATATTTCAAATTTAACCATCCACCAAGGTCAAGGTTCGAACATGAAAGTCCAGAGATTTGCTCCAGATTTGTGGTTTCCCAGTTCAGTGACCAATACCACTCGGTCACAGGAGGGAACCCAGGCCACAGAAGGAAGCCACTTGGCTTTTAATATTCCTTAGCCTTAATAGATGAGACAAGCCAATTATGAGCAGTTACTTAGCTGACATGTATACTGGTGCCACTGATTCACTCTCATGAGTTAACCCTTTTCACGATGAGCTCCTCACTCTTTGAATTCCAAGGCTTGCCCTCAGCATGCACTGAAGGGCTCACAGAGGTATTGCAACCAAGACAAGGGTCAAAGGTTTCTGAATCACCAGGTCACCTAGCTCCAGAAGGTCTGTGCACAGGCCCCTGCAATTAACCCATGGGCCTCTGAAGGTTAAAGAGGGTACACAAGGTAGATGCCCATTTGCCATGCTGAGTGGGAGAGACCAATTCAGGGTCTTGGCCAGTTTGGGAGGTCATAAGGGAGTGGAGCTTAGTAAGATGGTGAACACAGCAGTCACTGACAGTCGGTAGATGCTTCCACGGTTGAATGGGTAATGGGCCAGGGCATTGGATTGGATTGGATTTGTTTATTAGAACGTAGAACATAGAAAAATACAGCACAGAACAGGCCCTTCGGCACACTATGTTGTGCCAAACTTTTGTCCTAGATTAAGAACAAATTGATCTGCACCCCCTCATTCTACCGTAATCCATGTACCTATCCAATAGCCGCTTGAAGGTCCCTAATGTTTCAGACTCAACTACTTCCACAGGCAGTGCATTCCATGTCCCCACTACTCTCTGGGTAAAGAACCTACCTCTGACATCTCCCCTATATCTTCCACCATTCACCTTAAATTTATGTCCCCTTGTAATGGTTTGTTCCACCCGGGGAAAAAGTCTCTGACTGTCTACTCTGTCTATTCCCCTGATCATCTTAAAAACCTCTATCAAGTCGCCCCCTCATCCTTCTCCATTCTAATGAGAAAAGGCTTAGCACCCTTGACCTTTCCTCGTAAGACCTACTCTCCATTCCAGGCAACATCCTGGTAAATCTCCTTTGCACCTTTTCCAAAGCTTCCACATCCTTCCTAAAACGAGGCGACCAGAACTGCACACATTACTCCAATTGTGGCCGTACCAAAGTTTTGTACAGCTGCATCATCACCTCACGGCTCTTAAATTCAATCCCTCTGCTAATGAATGTTAGCATACCATAGATAGGCCTTCTTCACAGCTCTATCCACTTGAGTGGCAACTTTCAAAGATCTATGAACATAGACCCCAAGATCTCTCTGCTCCTCCACATTGCCAAGAACCCTACCGTTAACCCTGTATTCCGCATTCATATTTGTCCTTCCAAAATGGACAACCTCACACTTTTCAGGGTTAAACTCCTTCTGCCACTTCTCAGCCCAGCTCTGCATCCTATCTATGTCTCTTTGCAGCCAACAACAGCCCTCCTCACTATCCACAACTCCACTAATCTTTGTATTGTCTGCAAATATACTGACCCACCCTTCAACTCCCTCATCCAAGACATTAATGAAAATCACAAACAGCAGAGGACCCAGAACTGATCCCTGAGGTACGCCACTGATAACTGGGCTCCAGGCTGAATATTTGCCATCCACCACTACTCTGGCTTCTATCGGTTAGCCAGTTTGTTATCCAACTGGCCAAATGTCCCATTATCCCATGCCTCCTTACTTTCTGCATAAGCCTACCATGGGGAACCTTATCAAATGCCTTGCTAAAATCCATGTACACTACATCCACTGCTTTACCTTCATCCACATGCTTGGTCACCTCCTCAAAGAATTCAATAAGACTTGTGAGGCAAGACCTACCCCTCACAAATCCGTGCTGATTATCCCTAATCAAGCAGTGTCTTTCCAGATGCTCAGAAATCCTATCCCTCGGAACCCTTTCCATTACTTTGCCTACCACCGAAGTAAGACTAACTGGCCTGTAATTCCCAGGCTTATCCCTATTCCCTTTTTTGAACAGGGGCACGACATTCGCCACTCTCCAATCCCCTGGTACCACCCCTGTTGACAGTGAGGACGAAAAGATCATTGCCAACAAATCTTTATTGTCACGTGTACCGAGGTACAGTGAAAAGTATTTTCAGGACAGGACAGCTCAATGGTCACTCGTTCGTTCTTTCTTTAGCCCCCTCCCCCCTTTCAGTTATTTCACAGATACAAACATGGATCCTGCAGTGTTTTCAGTGTCCAATTAGCATTGAAGCTAGAGCCACAAGGAGGCAGGAAGAGATCCCTGAGAAGGAAGGGGTGGCAGAGCCTCCACAGCTGCCAGAGGCTGCACCACAGAGAGTGGTCATTCTGACATAACATTACTGGACAAGAGTTTACCGACAGTGGCTGACGTATCTGCAGATGAATGTGAACCAGTACAGGAGGAGTGTCCGGATGTTCAAGGACACTGTCACTCACCTCAGCCAGGTTTTGCATGAGTTGGGGCCACATGGCCTTAGAGGCCACCCACCACCTATCACCCTGAAGGTAACGACGGCCCTGAATATCTGTGCAAGTAGCTCCTTTCAGGATTACATCAGTGGAATTGTGGCATCTTTGTAGCATCTCCCAGGCCTCTGCACATAAGTGCATGAGAGAGGCCACTGATGTGCTCATAGTGAGGGCACATAATTACATTAATTTTAACTGGAACAAGGCAAGCCAGGACATCAGAGCCATGGGGTTTGCCCGCACATCTGGCAAACGACAGGTCCAGGGAGCTATAGGCTGCATGCACGTGGTTCTCCGTGCCCCATGGTGCCAAGGTGTCCCTTCATAAACTGCAAAGGCTTCCACTCCCTGAATGCCCAGATTGTCTGCTACCATGCCAACCACCAAAGGTGTGCCAGGTTCCTGGGGAATGACCACGACAGCTACATTTTTGGCCGCTCTCAAATACCAGAGCTCAGCAACTACAGGGTTAGCTCCTCGGGGACAAAGACTTCCCCTCAGGACGTGGCTGATGACGCCTGTGCAAAGGCCACAGATTGCAGCAGAGACCCTTATAATGAGGCTCGTGCTACAACTTACGCATTGGTAGAGCAGACGATCGGTATCCTGAAGATGCATTGCCAGGGTCTTGATCAATCAGGTGGAGTCCTCCATTATAGCCCTGAGAAGGTTAAACGCATTGTTGTGATGTGCTGCGTCCTCCACATCTTGATGCTATAATGGGGCGAGGAGCTGGAAGAGCGGCACATCTACTCTACTGAGCAGGACATTTTGCAGGGTGCTCAAAGGGACCTTCCCGCGGAGGTAGGGGAAGGCTGTCAGGCGATGGCGAGGACCCATATGAGGAGGATAGCTCAAGACGCCCTGATTGATAGCTTCTCGCTTCACTGACGACTAAGACTCGGCTATTCACTGAGGTTGCATCATGGGAGGTGGCTCTTCCTCACTCTGTAGTGACAACGCAACCACAGCCTTGATATTGTTCATGCCATGGGAAGGGTGCAGTTGCCCATGGCCCATACAATGCAAGATAACTTGTACTCAGGACCGAGCATTGCTGCTTAAAAAGCTTATGCAAATCTCTGACTTGGCTTAAGGCAGTTCATGAATTCCCACTGACCAGGGGTAAGCAGGGCTATGATACGTGGACAGACCATCTCTGCTGATTCAAGCACCTCCTTAGTTAGGAGTGCCTGTGTGGATCTGTGTCACTGGTGGTGAGAGGAATGGCGCTTAAAAGGGTCCAGCCACTGGGTTACTTGTGATGGAATCAGACTTCACCCAAATTACTGGGCTGCATGGTGTCCTTGGCCACAGTAGGTTGTGTCCTCATTAGCAGGATGACATTCATCACTAGGTCCTGTCAGTGTGAGGGCCAACCAATCATTTTTTTAAAAAATAATTTTTATTGGAATTTTTAACAGAAAATATAACAACAAACAATGAAATTCAACAAAATAACCCCATAATAACTGTAACACCCCCCCAGAACGTATCAACGCATGTATCACATCCCCCCCCAACCCCAATGAACAAGAGAACTTAAAAATAAATTAAAATTAAATAAACAAACATAGCCCACGTCTCCCCCCCCCTTTTCCCTCCCCCTTTTCCCTCCCCCCTTTTCCCTCCCCCCTTTTCCCTCCCCCCCGGGTTGCTGCTGCTGCTGTCCCAGTACCCTATCGTTGAGCCAGAAAGTCGAGGAAAGGTTGCCACCGCCTAAAGAACCCTTGTACCGATCCTCTCAGGGCGAATTTGACCCTCTCTAGCTTGATAAAACCCGCCATGTCGTTGATCCAGGTCTCCACGCTTGGGGGCCTCGCATCCTTCCATTGTAGCAAGATCCTTCGCCGGGCTACTAGGGACGCAAAGGCCAGCACACCGGCCTCCTTCTCCTCCTGCACTCCTAGCTCCACCCCAACCCCAAAAATCGCGAGTCCCCATCCTGGCTTGACCCTGGATCCCACCACCCTCGACACCGTCCTCGCCACCCCCTTCCAGAACTCCCCCAGTGCCGGGCATGCCCAGAACATATGGGCATGGTTCGCTGGACTCCCCGAACACCTGACACACCTGTCTTCACCCCCAAAGAACCTACTTATCCTAGACCCGGACATGTGGGCCCGGTGCAGCACCTTGAATTGGATGAGGCTAAGCCGCGCACACGAGGAGGAAGAATTAACCCTCTCCAGGGCATCAGCCCATGTCCCGTCTTCGATCTGTTCCCTCAGTTCCCCCTCCCACTTAGCTTTCAGTTCCTCTACTGACACC
The DNA here is from genome assembly GCF_902713615.1 of Scyliorhinus canicula. NCBI lineage: Eukaryota > Metazoa > Chordata > Chondrichthyes > Carcharhiniformes > Scyliorhinidae > Scyliorhinus > Scyliorhinus canicula. Next base: position 113,464,047 of record NC_052146.1, read on the forward strand.
TCCTGCATATCCGACCCAGACCCCCGAAAGCACCCTGTCACTCACCCCCCTCGCGGGAAGCGAAGGGAATCCCTCCACCTGCCGTCTAGCAAACGCCTTTACCTGCAGATACCTGAACATGTTCCCCGGGGGGAGCCCAAATTTCTCCTCCAACACCCCCAGGCTCGCAAACCTCCCATCAATAAACAGGTCTCTCAGCTGTCTGATGTCCGCTCTGTGCCAACCCTGAAATCCCCCATCAATGTTTGCCGGGACGAACCGATGGTTCCCCCTTAACGGAGCCTCCATCGAGCCCCCCACTTCTCCCCTATGTCGTCTCCACTGCCCCCAAATCTTGAGGGTAGCCACCACCACCGGACTCGTGGTATACCTCGTGGGAGGGAGCGGCCACGATGCCGTTACCAGGGCCCCCAGGCTTGTATCTCCACAGGACGCCCTCTCCATCCGTTTCCATGCTGCCCCCTCCCCCTCCATCACCCACTCTTGCGCACCATCGACACATTGGCCGCCCAATAATACCCCGAGAGATTGGGTAACGCCAGCCCCCCATCTCTACCCCGCTCCAAGAAGACCCTCTTCACCCTCGGGGTCCCATGCGCCCAAACAAAACTCATGATGCTGCTAGTCACCCTTCTAAAAAGGCCCTAGGGATAAAGATGGGCAAACACTGGAAGAGGAACAAGAACCTCGGGAGAACCGTCATTTTGACGGACTGCACTCTACCCGCCAACGATAGCGGCACCATGTCCCACCTTTTAAATTCCTCCTCCATCTGCTCCACCAGCCTGGTAAAATTAAGCTTATGGAGAGTCCCCCAACTCCTGGCCACCTGCACCCCCAGGTATCTGAAACTCTTCACTGCCCTCTTAAACGGGAGCCTCCCAATTCCCTCCTCCCGATCACCCGGGTGTACTACAAATACCTCGCTCTTGCCTAAATTTAGGGCCAACCAATCATCTGACACCCTCGCAGCCAGGAGATGGAGGCGGTACCATTATTGAACATCCCGCCTTTGCGTAACAGATGGCAGGGCATGTAGCAAGTAAATAACAATGGGGAGGCATGAAGAGGGTGCAACAAGTGATTTTTAACATATAATGTAGGTGCTCACATACTAACATAAGTACTCAATAAAAAGATGAAAAGTGCCTAACATCACTCATACCCATACCATTCCCCAAGGGTCTACAGCTGAGGTGGAGGTGGCCTGCTATCTTCCATGTCCTTTGCCTGAGATTACCTTGCTGAGCATCCTCTGGAGGGCCCCGGCCTGCTTTTAGGCAGCATGAGTGTGATGGTGCCACCATCGTTGGTGTGTGAGGCTGGAGCTGTGTTGATCACAGGAAGAGAGAAGTCAGATGAGGTGGACATCCCCAGGATGTCCTAGGTGGAAGGCCTTGGGCTATGCCCCAGCTGATCCATCTCCCTTTAGGTGCTCAAGGGCTCCTCTGTCCCTCCATGGGATAGAGGGGCAGCTGGAATGAGATCCCGAAGCTCTGCTGCCCTCTGGCGCAGGCACTTGTGGATGCCCATAACTGCCTGCACCATGCAATTGATGCCCTGAACCATGGCGTTCATGGCCTGAACTGTGGAGTGGACATCCCCCGCCATGGAGTGAACGTACTGCACCAAGTTCTCCACTGCGGACGCCACCCTATGTGTTGGTCTGGTTGCCTCACGAAGTGGCTGCACCATCTCTTCATACAGAAGGTGATGGGACTCCTCCAATTGGCCTTGCAATCCCAGGGGTGTAGCTAATGTCCCTTCCTGATGTCCGCAACTCTGCCTTTGTAGCTCCAGCAGATGAGAGATGACCACATCCTGGGGCACATCATCTGACATGGGCTCAGAAGTGTTCTAGCCTCCAGCAGTCCTCTGAGTGCTGTATTCCTGGAACATCCCTGCCTCCACCTGCTGTGGATCATCAGAAGGGAGGTGTGCACCAGTAAATGGCCCAGAAGCCTGCCTACTAATTACTTCCACCGAGGTGTGAGTCTCGGTGTGGGTGACAGTTGTGATGCCTCTTCGGTGGGAACATCCGAAAACCCATCCGGAAGCCCCTCTGTGGCCTCCAGTGCCCTACTGGAGGATGGGCTGGTCTGCTCGACTAACTTACCTGCGAGGGAAGAGAGATGGTATTCGTGCATGGCAAGGGTATAAAGATAGAAGAGATACAATTCACATGAGGCTGCTGGGGTAGATAAATATGTTGTGGGTCCTCAATTTTTCCTTTTGTGCCCACTTGCACAGGTGTGGTCCTGTTCCTCCGCGGCAAGCTCTAGGGCTCTCTCCTCAAATGGAGTTAGTATTTTCAGCTTGGGCATTATTTCACACGCCTGTGCTCTCTCCTTTCTATTGTGAGCCAGCTTGTCCTGCAATGAGACAGATGGAAAGAGTGTAAAGAGGATGCGTGCCAGCTAGGATGTGATGAGAAGAGAAGCCGGAGGGGATATTAGGACACTTGTGGGAAGGCGAGTGGTGGGCCCTGTGAGGCAGCAGTGATTGGGCTCCTAGTGGATGTGTGATGGGTGTGCGAATATGTGAGCAGAGACAGATGAGAGGAGTTACTTCCTTGGTGCGCAGAGGTCATTTATCTTTTTCTGCACTGGACAACCAATCTTCTGTTCAGACCACTGGCACTGACCAGCACTGCCACTGTTTCTCAAGCAGGGTTTATCACCTTTCTGGGTGGCCTCTAGCACATTTGAGGGTCCAGCACTTCATGCATATCCTCCACCACATCTAGCAACCTGGTCAGAGCTCCCTTTGAGATCCCGGGGCCAGTTTCCTCACTGCCGTACTCTTTGCTAGACTATGAATAATTGCAGGTGAGGCGTTTAAGTGCAGTACCCGCTAATTGAAACGCTCAGCTGATTACTGGGGGGTGAATCAGTGCCATCTTGCCATGGGTGTGGCATGAATCTCGTGGCGATTATTTTTTTTACGTACCTAAAAGTACGGCACAATATCAAGCTGACCCCCTCTTCAGTTTTCTCGCCCAAAATGACACCTAGCCAAAATAATAGAAATTCCAACTTTAAAAGCTGGTAATTAAAAAAGAAAACCAGAAGGTGAGGAAGGATGTATTTTCAGATCATAACCCGGTGGGAAGATGTTCAAATCTATACAAGCACTCTCAAAGTTTGAAGACAGGATGGTAGAGGCATTCTTTATTTCACATGAAAAGGTCGTGTCATGTGAGTGCCCCTTTAAGGTTTTTGTCTCATCACATGGCTTCAGTGATTTCATTGTGTGGGTGGAGCTGGGCTGTGGCTGTGAGGTTTGTTTTACTTTCGCTTTCAGTTTTGACTGCTGTTGGCTCAGACAGGAGAAAAAAGTATTTTGGGTCTGTCTCTCTCTATTTTCATTTTAAATATCTGTTCCAGTAAAAATTGCCTTGGTAGTGGCTTTAGATATAGTTTGCTTTCCAGAAGGGTTTAAACCTGCTGGTGAGACGGGGTCAAAATCTCAGGAAAAGCCAGTCTTATTCAAGTGAGAATGCAGAGTACTGGGCCACGCCCTTGAAAAGGGGTTTTTGGTTTTTGGGATTTTGATTTCGAATTGGAACAGTTAAGGGGGAATTCATTAAGTGTTATACATAGATTACTGTAGCTGTAGGGTATCTTTATGTTTGTAATTGATAAAAAAAATTCTTGCTCTGTGCTTATATAAATGTTAATTACGTTCTTAGAAGAAAGCCTATTTTGATTAAAGTTTCTAGGAAGACTGTTGAATCATACCTGAAGGGAAGGCTCTGGTGTTCATTTGAGCCAAATTTAATAAAAAGTTATAGGTCAGGTGAGCTCCATAATCTACTTTGGAATTTCTAAATCCTGGCCCATAACAGTAGCCAAACAAATGAAATGGTCAAACTAAATCTCAACATTACTATTACGGAGTAGATTGATAGGTAGAGCAGATGAGGTGAAGAAAATATTGGTACGCAAGGGAACAGCCTGGATGGACCTATATTGATTTTGAGGGGGGTAAAGCAAAGTAATTTTGACCTTGGTAGAGACAACGTACAAAACTCTTAATAATTTTCTTGGAAGAATTTAACAATTCACTTTCTTCGGCAGTTAGAACCCATGTAGAAGAATAGGTTAAAACAGCTAGATAGGGGGCTGAGATGGCTGATGATTATGAGCGGGTGGCATCCATCTCAACCCTAGAAGCATAGAAAGTGGGAAGGAGAAAGGAAGGCCAATAGGCAGGGAACAGAAGTGGCAATTGGGAATAGTCAAGAAATTTCACCTCCGATCAGAAAGTAAAATTCTGAGGGTGGAAGTGACAAGTGTTTCCATTGTAAAAAGGTGGAATATATTCAGGCAAAACTAAATGGAAGACCAATTGCAGTAGCAGAAAGGTAGCACCAGAAAAGGAAATGGCTTTTAAAAGTCTAACAGTGGTAAAGGTGAAATTGCTCCTGCAGAATCTACGAGAAAGTGGGACACAAGATAGTTCAGAGAATTCTGAGTACTGGTAAAGGAAGTTAGGCTATTAGAGGTTTTGATTGTTTTGTTTCTGTAAAAGTCCTTCTTGTTTATTTGCTGTCTTTTTCTTTTATTGTTGCCGCTGCATTTTTGATCCACGGATAATTTATGGACATGTCTTTTAAAGGTGTAAAGAACCTCTTTAAAATCCATGTCTCATATATTTCATTGAATTTACAGTGCAAAAGGAGGCCATTCGGCCCATCGAGTCTGCACCGGCCCTTGGAAAGAGCACCCTACTCAAGCCCACACCTCCACCCTATCCCTATAACCCAGTAACCCCGCCTAACCTTTTTTGACACTAAGGGAAATTTAGCATGGCCAAACCATCTAATCCGCACGTCTTTGGACTGTGGGAGGAAACCCACACAGTCATGGGGACATGGTCTGATCCTGGGTTCCTTTTAATGCCTGTCCTGCTGACTATAAAGCTACAAATTTTTGGTCTTGAACTAAAACCACCACCCCCCTCTCCCCGCCCATTGAAAGCTGCGCGCCCAGACACACCCCTCAATCCAATGTGCTCTGTGTCATAGCTCACGATGTCATTTTCTGTTTTCAATTGGGATTGGTAGAGCCTTCAGAAAATTCTGGAGCAGAAGACGGGTTCCATTTTTGTTTTCAGTTTCGTTCTGAGAAGAAGCTGGGCAGAAGCTTGTTAAATATCTCTCCCAGAAAGGCTGGAACCTCTTCGCACTCTGATATCTTGGCTGGAGCGGGCGGGTCTGGACACTCTATCAGTCCTGTGAAGGTTTAACTTCTGATTTAAATGTTGCAAGCGTTCTCTACCCAGCGAGGCCTGTGAAGGTTAAACCTCTTTTGAGAGAGGCTGGGAAAAGCCCAGGCTGATATCTCCCCTGAGAAACCATAAATGGTCCTGAAGTCCAGGCCCTTTTGACTCTCTCTCTCTGCCACAGCTGGAAACCCTGTACAAAGAGCAGGCAAACGTTCCAGAGGCAGAGTGGAGGAATTCCTGCAGCCCACAAGGTCTGATTGAAGGTAGATTCTGAAAGATCCAAGCCAACTGATGATTTCAAGATCACCAACTACAAAGACTACCTCAACCGCAAAGATTCATCTCAGCTCTTTTAATCCCTGTTATTTTTTGACCTTTCCACCCCCTCCACTGTGTGGCTGTCTTGTGTGTGTTTGGGTGGAGGGTGGGATGGAGTTTGGCGAATAGTTAGATTAGTAGATCATTGTTCTATTGTTTCCATTACCTGTTTATCTCTTCCCTTATTATAAATAAACAGTTTGTTAATATTTTACTTACAAATCTGGTGCCTGTAAGTCATTACAGTAGACGGCAGTCAAAGACCTCAATAAAATATACTAATTATTGGTTAATTCACTTATTTGTTTTTAAATTTAGAGTACCCAATTTATTTTTTCCAATTAAGGGCAATTTAGGTGTTCAATCCACCTCCCCTGCACATCTTTGAGTACATGAACAGTGACCCAGAGCCGGGATCGAACCTGGGACCTAGGCGCCGTGAGACTGCAGTGCTACCACTGCGCCTCCGTGCTGCCCTGGTTAATTCACTTATGTTGGGATTCTGGGAGGCTGGAATTGACGGTGCACTCGCCCAGGGTGTCGTAATAAAGACGGCCTGCCATTTTAATTCAAGCACAAGGAAGTGTCTTTTATTCAAATGGAACGATTCAGAAGGCTGTGCTGATTTAAATTGTGGTCCGGTACCAATCAACGCGATTGGCTGGGACTCGGTTTGATTGATTTGGCGACTTCGGCTTAGACTGGTCCATTTTTGGGTTCAAGACATAATTCAGGTCTCCCCCAGAATCAACTGATGCATGTCCAAGTCTGGTATCACAGCCAACAATCTCCTCGTTAATGTTACATTGTCCCAGTTTGGGGTGTATACATTCACCAACACCACTAGCTTGCCTTCCAGGGTCCCAGTGACAATAACAAACTTACCTCCCTGATTCTCCCTGCAAGGAAACTGACCCTTTTGTTAATTAAAATTGCCCCCTCCCCGCCTTGGGCCCTGCTATCAAAGCCCAAGTGAAACATCTGGCCCACCCAGCCCTTTCGAAGCCCAGTCTGCTCACCTGCAGATGGGTCTCCTGCAGAAGCAACACATTGGACCTTAAATTCTTCAGATGAGAGAAAACTCTTGATCGTTTCACCAGACCCCCAAACCCCTAATTGACGCTCACTTGCCCAAAGCGGCGTAACATTTCAAAAGGGAAAATGTTCCCTTATTCTTCTAACAACACAAGTAAACATTTTGAGAGATACAGGGGCGGATCAATTCAATCATTGATAGTGGCTGATGATACAATATGTGTTCCGAGAAATTTTATGAAGGAATAAGTATTGATAAGGGGTATTAATAGAATTTATGAACTTATTTCTTTGTGTAAAGTTGATTTAAGTAGTAACTTTGGTAATGGATTTGTTATGGTGAGAAATTTTCCTAAATCGCCCATTGGAGGGATAGACTTTATTCTGGGTAATAATTTGGGTGGTGGAGACAGTAATGTGGCAGCAGATGTATTGCAGCAGACAGTTAATCATATTGATCTTAACTAACTTTTGGAAACTACTGGGTTTAAAAATGAGGCACTTGTTACAGACTACAAACAATTGAAGGAAACTCTGATTAACACAGAAAATCAATATTCACATATAAAAGGGAAATTTGCTAAAGACAAAAGAGAATTGGTAAGAATAATTGATAATCAAACATGGAACACTTAGGATTTGAACTGTCGAAATGAAAACTTGTAAAAGCAAACTTAATGAAGGTCGATCTTCAGCTAAAATTTGACTAACTCCATGCATCAGAAGTCTCCATGAAGTATGGAAAATGTCTTTAACATTGAAGATCTAACTAGTACAGTTGACAAGGGGGAGCCAATTGATGTATAATTGACCTTTCAGAAGGTATTTGACAAAGTCCCGCATAAGAGATTATTGTGCAAGATGAAAGCGCATGGGATTGGGGGGAGTATATTCAGGTGGATAGAAACTGGTTGGCAGAGAGGAAACAAAGAGTAAGAATTAATGGGTCCTTTTCAAATTGACAGGGTGTAACTAGTGGGGTTTCACAGGGATCGATGCTGGGATCCCAGCTATTCACGGTATATGTTAATGATTTGGAAGAGGGAACAAAATGTAACATGTCAAAGTTTGAAGATGATATCAAGTTGGGTGGGTGGGTGAATTGTGATGAGGATGCAGAGATCCTACAGCATAATCTGGACAGGTTGGGCGAGTGGCCAAATCAATGGCAGGTGCAGTATAATTTAGATAGGTGTGAGAATATTCACTTTAGAAGCAAAAACAGGAAGGCAGATTACTACAAGAATGGTTATAAATTGGGAGACAGGAGTGTACAGCGGGATCTGAGTGTCCTTGTGCACCAGTCGCTGAAGGTAAGCATGCAGGTGCAGCAGACAGTAAAGAAGGCTAATGGTATGTTGGCCTTCATTGCAAGAGGTTTCGAGTAGAGAAGCAGGGATGTGTTGCTGCAATTGTACAGGACCTTGGTGAGGCCACACATAGAATATTGTGTGCAGTTTTGGTCTCCTTCTCTGAGGAAGGAAGTTCTTGCTCTCGAGGGAGTGCAGTGAAAGTTTACTAGACTGATTCCAGGGATGGCAGGACTGTCATATGAGGAGAAATTGACTAGGTTAGGATTGTTCTCGCTGGAGTTCAGAAGAATGAGGGGGGAATCTCATAGAGACTTTTAAAATTCTAACAGGACTAGGCAGGGTAGATGCAGGGAAGATGTTCCCGATGGTGGGTGTGTCCAGAACCGGGGTTACAGTCTGAGGATTCAGGATAAACCATTTCACCCAAAGAGTGGTGATCCTGTGGAATTCATTACCACAGGAAGTAGTTGATGCTAAAACATTGAACATATTCAAGAGGTGGCTAGATATAGCACTTTGGGTGAATGGGATCAAAGGTTATGGGGAGAAAGCAGGATTAGGCTATTGAGTTGGATGATTAGCCATGATCCTGATAAATGGCAGAACAGGCTCGAAGGGCCAAAAGGCCGCCTCCTGCTCCTAGCTTATATGTATCTATGTATCAGGAAAAAGGATTGGTGGTAAATCAGAATAATTGATTGAATGCAGAATTAAAAGGGGAAATGTCTTCTCTGGGGCCTGGCTTTGGATCTAGCCCAGACAATTGTAATTTAGATTGTTAGGATCCCGGGTGAGAACCCAACTATTTTCAATTTATAAAACTGTGAGGAAATGTTAGTGCACCGCAGGAGTGATAACAGTGACCTATGGGCATTTTTTATGTTAAAACAAACTTTAGTTTAAACACAGAATTAACCACAATAACAAATGTTAAAGAAATAGCTTTACAGTTAACAGTTCTTAAGTAAAAGAGAAAACCTTCACTCACTTTCTAAACTTGCCACTGTATTCCAATTCAGCAAACCAAAATATTTGAAATATCACTCATTAATAAAGTCACAGTCACCAGAGACTGCCAGGTCTGTGCGGAGTGCAAGCTGCAGTTCTACCGGCCAGATCGCGCGCGCCTGGTGAAAGCGTCCCGCCCCTTTGAAAGCCTCAGCGTGGATTTCAATGGGCCCCTCCCCTCCACCGACCGCAATACATATATCCTTAGTGTGGTCGATGAATTCTCCAGGTTCCCATTCGCCATCCCATGCCTGGATATGACATCTGCCACCGTCATCAAGGCCCTCAACTCCATATTCGCTCTGTTCGGTTTCCCCGACTACATCCACAGCGACAGGGGATCCTCATTCATGAGCGATGAGCTGCGTCAGTTCCTGCTCAATAGGGGTATCGCCTCCAGCAGGACGACCAGCTATAACCCCCGGGGAAATGGGCAGGTAGAGAGGGAGAACGGGACGGTATGGAGGGCCGTCCAGCTGGCCCTACGGTCCAGGAACCTCCCAGCCGCTCGCTAGCAGCAGGTCCTCCCGGATGCACTGCACTCCATCCAGTCGCTACTGTGCACTGCCACGAATAACACACCCCATGAACGTGTTTTTACCTTCCCTAGGAAGTCCACATCCGGGGTGTCGCTCCCGACTTGGCTCGCAGCTCCAGGACTGGTTCTACTGCGTAGGCCTGTCTGACTCCACAAGGCAGACCCCTTGGTGGACAGGGTACGCCTGCTCCACGCCAACCCCCAGTATGCCTACGTGGAGTTCCACGACGGCCGCCAGTATACGGTCTCGCTCAGGGACCTGGCTCCCTCGGGTGCCACTCCCACACACATCCCCACCCACGCGCCACCCGTGCTCCCAGCACCAGGTCCATCCCTCCTTCCCCTGCCCACGTTAGAGGACGAGGAAGATTTCAGCACGCTCCCGGTGTCGTCCAACTACTGGCCAGCACCAACACCGCCAGCACCGTCGACGCCGACACCGCCTGGACAGACATCGCCACCACCGTTGCATCGCTCCCAGCGAACCGTCAGACCACCGGACAGACTTAACCTCTGAAGGGCACCGGGTTACAAGATGGACACATATTTTTTTTTCCCTCCCCTCTGTAAATAATTCACAATTCTGTATATAGTTCCACGCCACCCCCGCCAGACTCATTTTTAAGAGGGGGTGAATGTGGTGATCCACTGTGTAATTGTGTGTGTGGCTGTATTATGGGATGTACAGTAGTACCTATACTACAGGTTCGCTGGTAGCCCCTGCCGGCTAGCTCTGCCCACAAGGAGCCGTATAAATATGCATGACTTCTCCTGAGCAGCCATTCTATCTGCTGCAGTCGGAGGATAAACATCTAACTGTAATAAAGCCTCTATTGTACCCATTCGAGTCTTTAGTATGATTGATAGCGCATCAATATCCGTAAACAGGTAAATGGTCCTTAAGATAGAAAGATCTAGAGGGCAGCATGGCGGTGCAGTGGTTAGCACTGCTGTCTCACGGCGCCAAGGTCCCAGGTTCGATCCCGGCTCTGGGCCACTGTCCATGTGAAGATTGCACATTCTCCCAGTGTCTGTGTGAGTTTCACCCCCGCAACCCAAAGATGTGCAGGCTAGATGGATTGGCCATGCTAAATTGTCCCTTAATTGAAAAGAAATTAATTGGGTACTCTTTTTAAAAAAAAAAAAAAAAAATTTTTTTTAAAGATGGAACGATCTATCAGCAGAACACTTGACCTGCAAATCAATGAGTACTTCACTTTTACGATGCCTTAATCACAGCTCTAGCAACCATGTATCTGTCTGCATGTTAACCCAGGTTTTAATAACATTACTACAAAATATATGTAAAATATGACAATTTCTTATTCACCACAAGATGCACCTTGACCGTATCATCATACGGTGAAGAAAGAGGCAGTTCAGGCCATTGTTTCTATGCTGGCTCTTTTGGGGGCTGTCCAAGTAATCCCATTCCCTGCTTGCTTCTCAGAATTTTAAGAAAACACTTACACAGCTATTAGTTAACATAAAATTCTAAAGATAAGACTGCAGAATTGTCTCCATCACACCGAGGAACAAGAGCATGGGAACACCACCACTTCCAAGTTCTCTAAATGCTTGATGACTGGTGCAGACATGATGGGCTGAAGGGTCTCTTGCTGTGCTATAAAACTGTGACTTTGTAACTCCTAATTTACATGTCACCCTGTATTTGACATATTTCACCTTTCCTTTATCACTGGTTCAAAATCTTGAAATTTCCTAGCTAACAGCAATATGGGATCCATTTCACATGGTTTGCAGTGGCTAAAAATGATGTATAAGCACTGACTTCTCAATGACAACTAAGGAGAGAAAATAAATTCTGATCTTGTTAGCAATCCCTAATCCTGAAAGATTAGTAAAATAAGATGGTAGTATATGAATTGAAATGAAAACTCTAAGGGTGGAAAATTGAAATATGCTTGCTGCCTATGATTTGCTGTTGTGAGATTAAGGTAAGGCACATTGCAGCAGGTGTATACAAACCTTTAAACTGCATTTAACCCACATTATATTTCACCTGTATGTGCTTAATTTAGATTGAATGACCAAGGTGAAAACTGTTCCTGCTCTTGCACATGATAAAAATCTTTAAATAGAATCTTGAAAGATGATTGATTTGTTTAATGTACTTTACCTCTTTTGCAGGTGGTTCACAGAGACTTGAAACCAAGCAATATTTTGTACGTAGATGAGTCAAGTAACCCTGAGTCCATCCGAATCTGTGATTTTGGTTTCGCTAAGCAGCTTAGGGCCGACAATGGTCTCCTCATGACTCCGTGCTACACAGCCAACTTTGTTGCTCCAGAGGTGAGAGCTTTTTATATGATTGAGAGGTGAGAGCTTTTTATATGATTAAGATCATTTTGCAGGATATAAGCTATCAACTTCCTAAACTGATTTATATGAAGCTGAAATTTGGGAAATGGCACCAAGTCTGAGAAACATGAATGCAAGTCTGAACCTCTACATTGCACCGCCATTTTATGAAAAAATTAAAAGAGATTAAATAGATCAGTAAGTAGTGGTGAGAGACACCAAGCTTGAGTTCTAATGGCGTTGAGATAACAGGAAGAAAGACTAAAGGAGATTAGAAGTTCCGCAGTGCTATGAAAAACAAGTTTGGTTATATTATGTTCCTGATTTCAATGCAGGAAGGAAAATGCACTGGACATAGGGATTTAGAGCTTCAAAGGAGCATGAGTGGAAAATTCAGTGGAGCTCAGAGTGCAGTAGTGCCAACATTTTATTCAACCCTGGATTTCAGACAGTATTCTGACAACATTGAGGCAGTGAAGAGGTTAAGTGACATGATGGTGAAGGAAGGCTGATTATCATCTATTACATGTGGAACCTGATTCCATGTTTTCAATAATTGTCACCAAAGCGCAGCAGGTAGGTGATGAAGAGAATGGGCCAAGCATCAATCCTTTGGGGAGCTTGTGGGCAGGGGTGTTTGGGAACTAACTGTGGGAGCAGGAGGAAAAGCTATTTCCGTAGGTGCTCTTGCGATAATAAGGGCAAGTAAGAAAGGAACCAAGCAAGAGCAATTCCACTCAGCTGGATATCGGGGAAGGGTAGATAAAGGAAGGTGAATTCAACAATAACAAGGTCTACAGAAAAGTTGAGATGCACAAGGAAGGAGAATGCAAGTTGGGACGAGGCATCAGTTTTGAAAAGGATGAGTAACAGTACCTGAGGAAAGGACATCTTTACAATGTCAAGTTGGGGGCCAGGGAGGGTTGTCACATAAGATTTGCTGGGAATGGGATTGAGAGCAGGAAGAGTTCAAGGGCACGAGGAGACATGCTAGAGAAAGAGCAATGTAAAACCATAATTTGCTGTTTTCTCACCATGATGAGAGTAGTTTATCCTTTTCTCTCTTTGTGACAGTTTTCTCCTTACCCCAAAGGCAGTGCTGCATCCCTTCAGTACCTTACTAAGTTGTGTTTATTTTGTTCAGTACCTTATCGTGTTCAGTAAGCCCATTTGATTGTGAGGTACATTGCAGTTGAGTCCAAACTTCCTTGTCATTCAGTATATGCACACACATGATTTATTTTATTCATTGGATGTGGGCATGACTGATTGGATCAGCATTTATTGCCCATCCCTAATTGCCTCTTGAACTAAGTGGCCATTTCAGACATTTAAGTGTCCACCACATGTAGTCGCACTGCCCAGATCAGGTCAGCAGATTTCCTTCCCTAAAGGACATTAGTGAACCAGATGAGTTTATACAATAATTGACAATGGTTTCATGATCATCATTAGACTTTTAATTCCAGGTTTTTATCAAATTCACATTTTGCCATCTGCTACAATGGGATTTCAACTCAGGTCCGCGGGGTATTGCTGCGGGTCTCTGGATTATTAGTCTGGTGACAATAACGCAACACCACCACCTCCCCCGATTAATAATAGGGGCCTGGCTTGGTTTCAGCACATGGCACTGCAATCCTCAGCTGTTAATTGCCATCTTGGCTTAGATTAATTAACTCAGCACAAACAAGCTAAATTGGATATTCTGAGTTGTATAGCTTTGTTGTACTGTGTGATATGTTTACCCACTTGACCTTCGAGGGAAAAAGAACAATTTACATCAACGATGTACAAGTAGAAAATGCTGGAAATGCTTAGAAAGATCACAGACCTGGAAACATTAACAGAATTTAGTGCACTCCTCCTGACGCATGCCTCAAAGTGCAGAACAGGCTAATATTTGTGAGAAATTACTTGTCCCCCATGATGGGAAATGTATTCTACCAGGTTGCTCACAGAAATCCTGTGTACTTGTAAACTGTTTTAAGAGTTAAATCTCAAACACTTGATTGATTTATTGGCTTTGTTTTGCCCTATTCACTTCCTTTTTTCCGAGTTTTATTAAACATCACACAAGTGATAAGTAGAAATAGCCAGGGTTAGGAAAGTAATTCTGCAGCGAGGGCGGCAGGGGCTCTGGGCTGAGGGTGTTAGCAACATCGCCCCTCCCGATGGCCCCAGCTAAGTACTCTGGGAGTCCGATGGTGGTAGCGACGCTGAAGGTTTGGAGGCAGCTGAGGCAGCACTTTAAGCTGTGGACGGGGTCAAGGAAGATGCCAATTAGGAGGAAACATAGGTTGAGCCAGGAAAGTTGAACGGGAGGATTCGGAGATGGGAGGAGAGGTGAGTCAGGGTATTAAAAGACCTGTTCTGGGGAGGTCGTTTTGTGAGGCTTGAAGAGTTGGGGAAGAAATATGGACTGGGGCAGGGGGAAGTATTTAGGTACCTGCAGCTCCAGGATTTTGCCAGGAAGGAGGTTCAGAGCTTCCCAATAGTGCCGGCCCCCTGGTTGTTGGAAGAGGTATCGACAGCAGGGGGAATGGAGAAAGGGGTGGTGTCGGCAAACTTTGGGAGGATTTTGGGGAGGATAAGGTATCCTTGGAGGTGATTAAAGCCAAGTGGGAGGAAGAGTTGGGGGAGGTTATGGAAGAAGGTCTCTGATGTGAGGTGCTCTGACGGGTAAACACCTCAACCTCGCGAATGAAGTTGGGGCTGATACAGCTGAAGCTTGTGTACAGGGTGCACCTCACAAGGGCGAGGGTGAGCCGACTCTTTGAGGGGCTCGAGGGTCTATGTGAGCTCTGTGGGAGGAGCCCCGCAGACCATGCTTACATGTTTTGGTCCTGCCCAAAGCTGGAGATTTATTGGAGGGAGGTTTTTACGGTCATTTTGGGGGTAGTACATGTGATTTTTGAGCCAGGGCCCCTAGAAGCCATTTTTGGGATGTTGGACCAGCCTGGGCTGCAGGCGGGGTGGAGGTCAGCTTCTCCACCCTGTGCCTCGGCTTGGAGAGGGGACTTACTGGAATTTTTGACGCTGAAGAAGATGAAGTTTGAACTGAGGGGGAGGATGGAAGTGTTCTACAATTCACGGGGGTTGTTTATCATGCACTTTCAAGAATTGGATGCCATTGAACATATGGGGGGGCAGTTTTTCGTGGGGTTGAGCACATTGTTTGTGCGATGACCATTCATTTTTGTTTGGTCTTTTTGTTTTGTTCTACTTGGAATCTATGGGGGATGTTTGGATTTGTATATTGGAGGGGATGCTGTTTGGGGGATTGGTGCTGTATTTGATCATACAATTTACAGTGCAGAAGGAGGCCATTCGGGCCCATCGAGTCTGCACCGGCTCTTGGAAAGAGCACCCTACCCAAGTTTAACACCTCCACCCTATCCTAATAACCCAGTAACCCCACCCAACACTAAGGGCAATTTATCATGGCCAATCCACCTAACCTGCACATCTTTGGACAGTGGGAAGAAACCGGAGCACCCAGAGGAAACCCACGCGCACACGGGGAGGATGTGCAGACTCCGCACAGACAGTGACCCAAGCCGGAATCAAACCTGGGACCCTGGAGCTGTGAAGCCATTGTGCTATCCACAATGCTACCGTGCTGTTGTTGTTTTTTGTTTGTTGTGTATTTGGATGAAAATGAGGAGAATATAAAGTTTTTTTTTTTAAAAAGTGATGAGTAGAAATATAAATCGAGGTTTGTCTGTGTTCAGGTTCTCAAACGCCAAGGATATGATGAAGGCTGTGATATCTGGAGTCTGGGTGTTTTACTTTACACCATGTTGGCCGGGTGAGTGACTTTTCATTTCTATGCAGCCAGTGTTTTGCCAAGAATTTACTCAATCCATCTCTAACAGAACCTCAAAAAGAATCTCAGAAGTGAAAGCAAACTGACAAAATGTAAATGATCAATATTAATGAATTTTATTGGCCTTCCTTTTCTCTGTTTTCACCCTGCTGCAATGCTCCTGGTTCCCTCCCTCCTT
Source organism: Scyliorhinus canicula (assembly GCF_902713615.1). NCBI lineage: Eukaryota > Metazoa > Chordata > Chondrichthyes > Carcharhiniformes > Scyliorhinidae > Scyliorhinus > Scyliorhinus canicula. Next base: position 113,479,817 of record NC_052146.1, read on the forward strand.
TCCACTATCAGGTACTGCTCATTCAGCGTGCCACTGTCCTCTGGAACACCTTGGCAGGATTCTCCGTTTCAGAGAGAAGTGCTGATGCTGGGACAGAATCGGTGGACTGCTATGACAGCAAAACTGGCGCTGCTCTCGGAGCAATTTATCAACCGTTAATGGGCTAGCACTGGCGCCACGTGGAACACGATCGATTGCAATGAAGAATGGGTTGGGATTGATACTCGAGAGACTGACAAGCTGCAGCCGCACATAAGCACTCCACTCCCAACACACACTCATCCCAACCAACAAGATGGCAACACAAAGAGCAGCATCCTGGTTTACTGATGCTGAACTCAGGACCCTTCTGGGTGCCGTGGAGGAGAGGCAGGCCACCCTGTACCCCAGGATGGGAAGAAGGTTGCCACCCGTTGGCTGTTCACCAGGCCTGGGTGCAGGTGGCATTGGTCATGAGCACTATGGGCGAATCTGCCAGGACCAGCCAGCAGTGAAGGAAGAAACTGCACAACCTTCTCAGGGTGGCCAGGGTGAGTAGGCAGCACAGTGCCCCTGGCATCAACCCCTTTTCCACATACCCGTAACCTCGCACCCGCCCCACCCGGAGGACGGTAGAGCACCCCAAACCTGATCTGCCGCCGGTACAGCACCGACTTGGCCTTGTTGAAGCCTGCCCACTGTCATAATATACACACAAGTATATGATGGTGGATAGACACACACTGACTGACACACTGAAAGACCAATCAACGCAGAGAACACAGCAGCCAATCACCAGCACGGTCACTATAAAGCCAGAGGGCACTAGTTTTCCCGCTGATTTGGGATGCAGCCTCTGAGACAGCCAGAGCCCGTAATCAGTAACACGAACATCTGCCATGTGCTAGCAGTATAGTCTGGTCAGGTTAGCCATAGGTCTTCAGTCAACCTAACATAGTGTTGACCCACAGTTCAAGTATGTTTAACAGCTGCGGCAGCAATTTGGCCTGACCAAAATGTCGGACAAAGCTCCCATCTGCAACAACCATAGGTTCACACCAGCACTGACTGATGCCACCTTCAAAAGGTGGAGGCAGGACGGAGGGACACTGTCAGTCAGGGACCTGTACACGGATGACAGGGTCGCAACACTGGACGAACTGACAGAGAAATTTCAGCTAGCCAGGGGGAGCGAGCTAAGGTATCTGCAGCTTAAAATCTTCCGACGAAAGGAGACAAGGACGTACCCACAACCGCCACGACAGACACTACTGGAAGAACTACTGGACGCAAGCATACTAGACGAGGGAAACTGTAGTGACTTGTACGACCGACTGACAGAAAAGGCCGACACCGTACTGGACGCAACAAGAAAGAAATGGGAGAAGGACCTGGGGATTGAGATAGGGTGGGGACTCTGGAGCGAAGCACTGCATAGGGTCAACTCCACCGCCACGTGCACAAGGCTCAGCCTGACGCAGCTAAAAGTGGTACATAGAGCCCACTTAACAAGAACCCGTATGAGTAGGTTCTTCCTGGAGGTGGAGGATAGATGTGAACGGTGCCAAGGAGGCCCGGCCAACTACGCCCACATGTTCTGGTCTTGCCCCAGACTTGTGGAGTACTGGACAGCCTTCTTTTAGGCAATGTCCAAAGTGGTGGGGGTGAGGGTGGAGCCATGCCCGAAAGTGCATGGGGATCTTCGGGGTCTCGGACCAGCCAGATCTATTCCTGGGGAGGACGGCGGACGCCCTTGCCTTTGCCTCCCTGATCGCCCGCCATAGAATCCTGTTTGGCTGGCAGTCAGCAGCACCACCCAAAGGTGCAGACTGGCTGTCCGACCTCTTGGAATCTCTCCAAATGGAGAAAATCAAATTTGCCATCCAAGGGTCAGACGATGCTTCCACAGAACGTGGGAGCCATTCACGCGACTGTTCCGGGACCTGTTTGTGGCCAACGAACAAGAGGAAGAATAGCCAGGTAGCCAACAATCAGGGGAAAGTAGTCAAGAATCAGGTGAAGGTAGCCAGGGCATGAAAGGGAGGGATAGACTGGGGGGGGGGGCTAAAGGTGAACCGGGGGGGGGGGGGGGGTGCTAAACCTGTGGAAAGGAAGGTGAACCACGGGGGGGGGGGGGTGGAGACAGCTAAACCTGAGGAAAGAAAGGCGAACCGTGGAGGGGGGGGGACAAGAGAGGAGAACCAGCTGAGCGGGGCGGGGAAACGGGAGCCGGAAGGAAGGCACGGGATGCCAAAACGTGCATGACATCTCCAGGAGCGGGGAACGAGGAAAATAAAGATGGAGGACTGGAGGAGCAGCAGAGGCGAGCGTGGGACGGCAGCGAGACCCGTCCGGGAGAAGCAGGCGACAACAGCACAAAACACAGCCAAGTATCGCACACTGTAATTATCTCCCCAGCACCCAAATGTATATTTACCTCCCCAATCATCCCCGCTTCCCCCCACCCCACCCCCCCCTCCCCCGCAAACAGTCGCCTACTTACGTGGTGTACTGTATATACTCGCGTATCATGTGATCTCGCGTATCATTCGACCCCTAAATCTGCATCCCCAAAACATGATTTTATGCTATATCTCATGTATCATGCGAGTCACTTTTTTGGAAATTAATGCCCAAACTAAAACTTCCAAATGGTATCATTGTCTGTGGATTCTGCAGAGTGGATTCTGTTGTGAAAGCTGTTCGCGAATCGAACAGCTTTCCAGCTGGCTTTACTAGCGTCGTTCTGCCACTTGACGTTTCCATTCATAAAAACGGCAAGTAAAACACCCGCGAATTCTGTATCGGAAAAAGATGGCCATGTATAATATAAACTACCCATATGATCAGGAATACTACTCTTCAGATTTTGACCACAGCACTCTAATGGGAAGATGTTCAGTCACTTGATGTTTCCATTCATGTTTTTATGAATGGAAACGTCAAGTGGCTGAACACAGTGGCGTGCAGAGGTCTGGTGATGCCCGGGGCAAATCTTGATTGTATGCCCCAAAGACTCAAGCAAATCGAATACAAGGTTACCAAATAATTAACAGTTTCCAATTCCCCCTCCATCCATTAAAATACTTTCCTGCTTATATTTCATTTCCCCTGCTTCTTAACGTTTGTAAACTGTGCTCAGTCCGACCCACTCCGAGGTAACTGCTTAGACAAGAGAGTTTCGCTCTAGTGGTTAAAATACAATGTCAGTGACACACGGGTGTAGAATCGTTATCACGAGTGTTTATAAGGAGACTGGTGGAAAAATTATCCTTTGCCTTTAAAATAAAATCGTGGCTGGATGCTGCGGGTTAAACCTGCCGTATTTTCTTTAATTCCTTTCCCTAATTGTCATGTTTTACCCTGGAAAGCTGTAATGCTGGGGTTCCCGAGGCCAGCGCGTACCATCTGCGTTTTAATGAGTTACTTCATGTGCCAAAAGTAATTTTCGCTGCATTCAACTCGTTCCTGTCTGATCTTGTGACCGTAACGAACGATGAAATTCGCATACCTCTCCAGCCTTGTACTCTGCTGCCTGTGTTTTTGTTGTTGTTAATGTCCTCTCGTTCATTAACCTATTTTCTATGACTCTATAACTGACGGTGGGGTCCTGGGTTAGAACAAAAGCGGTCGGTTACAAACTGTACTGTAAGTGTTGTTTTGTTAAAGAAGCTCCATGGCTGCTAACAGAAAAAGAACTCAGCTAAGTTCAAGAGAGCGGCGGAATTCACATTCGCCAATTAATGCCCAGCAGAGTAGCGATTGCGGAGGGTGGTGACTAGTAAAATAAATAACCACTTCAAGGGGAACGGAAGTTCTGTTGAGTTTTTTTGGTGATGTGCCATTGGCTGGGCCAGTTCATTAAGGGAGAACAGACAATATTTGATATGTTGTGACATGAACACTCAATTAGATCATTGAGTTCAAATACTCAAATCACTGTCTTTATGCTAAGCAACCCTCAGAAGGTCCAGCGCAGGGTCATAGCGGTGACACATCAAATCACATCAGCGAGGAGACTCAGGCTCTTACTCCAGCCACTGCCTCTGTTGACACAAAGCAGGCCCGCGCCCACAAACTCTCACCAAGTTAGACCCCGGGCGGCAGCAGAATGACAAACTTACTTCCTGCACTTGAAGGAAGCATCACATTTATGATGCTGAAGGAATTTTGTGTAAATCAACGCAAATGGAAACGTCAAGTGGCTGAACATCTTCCCATCAGAAAAAACAGCAAGTAAAACACCCGCGAATTTTGTATCTTGCATATCATGCGACCCCCCAAATTTAGGTTACAATTTAGGTCTTCAAAAGTCGCATGATACGCGAGTATATACGGTAAATAGTTTTGCCAGGTGTACAGAGCTGCCGCTGTCGAGCTGGTGCACAATACCCTACCAGTTATTCTATTTCATATTTTATTGTATTCTTTGTTGGGGTGTGCCCTTCTCTTCTAAATATGTGTATATATATATATGTGGTGAATGTAACTTGGCAATTCAATTCACACTGTATCATTGTAAGCGCAGTAGCGTTTTCCGACCACTAGGGGGAGTAGCTCCGGGAATGCACAGGTGTTTGTACAGGGCTCCACCCTTGGCTCCGCCCACGACTCCTCCCCCTTGTGCTGCTGTATAAATACCCATGTCCAGAGTCAGCCTGCAGTTCACAGACAGTTCATCAACGGGTAACAGGCTGGCTCTGAAGTAAGTAGAATAAAACCACTTTTCATATCGGAAAGCACGTGTCTGGTGAATTGATGGTTCCATCAATTTATTCTACTTAAGAACAGTCAAGATCGATCATGGAATCAGCCCTCAAGCCTGGACGCCTGGAACTCGACACACAGGATGCAGAGGCAAAAGAAATCTTCTCCCGCTGGCTGCGGTGTTTTAAGGCCTACCTGGCAGAAGCGAGCACAGCCGAAACGACAGAGGAACAGAAGTTAAGCCTACTGCACGCGAGGGTGAGCCACAGAATCTCTACGCAACTAAACTCAGCCGGTTCATATACCGCAGCGCTAGCGGTACTCGATAAGATATATGTAAGGCCCATTAACAAAGTTTACGCACGCCATGTGTTCACGACTTTCCGCCAGCGGCCTACTGAATCACTTGTCGGGTTTTTAAGGGAACTCAACAATTTGTCAAATGACTGTAATTATCAAGCGGTTACCACTGCTGACCACAGAGAAATTGCTGTACGCGATGTTTTTGTAGCGGGCCTCAGGTCGAATTATGTGCGCCAACGACTTCTGGAAAAGGGGGCCCAAGACTTAGAAACAACTGCGGAAATTGCTACCACGATGGAAGTCTCCTTCCGCAGCCTTAACTCGTTCCCCGCGGACCCCGCGACCCAATCATGGGCCCTCGGCCAGCGACTCCCCCAGGCATGTGCTACGCGCCCGCCCAGCCACCATGCTGCCCCACCCAGCCACTATGCTGCTCCAGCCAGCCACTATACTGTTCCAGACTACCATTTCTGCCCAGCCCGCAATACAACCTGCAGCAGCTGCGGGTGAAAAGGCCACTACGCAAGAGTGTGCCTCGCAAAAAGGGCCCCAGCTTCCAACTCGGCACAAAGTAATCACTCCCCACACCCGCAGGTCTGCGGGGCCCGAAACGCTGCGGCCTATGCCCCGACTCCGCCCCCTCCCACCACGTGCGATCCATGGGGGCCGCCATCTTGGCAAAACTCCACCACGCGGCCGGCCACGTGCGACTCATGGGGGACGCCATCTTCCTCGCCGCCCGCCATGTGCGATCCACGGGCCCGACCGGCATCTCCACGCTCGGACAACCCATCGGAAGAGTACGACTACAAACTCAGAGGGCAGTCATCACGGGGCCACTCCAACACAGCTGATCGAGCCGCCGACTACCAGCGACTCAGCGCAGTCACTCTGGACCAATCACGCCCGAAGCATCTGCGAAATTCGATGGCAGAGGTCCAAATCAACGGGTTCAAAGTGCCATGCCTCTTCGACTCCGGGAGCACTGAGAGCTTCATACATCCTGACCTGGTATGACGCTGTTCGCTCCCCGTTTTCCCCGTGCGGCAAACTATCTCGCTCGCTTCAGGCTCCCACTCGGTCCAGATCCAGGGGCGCACCGCCGCGACACTCACAATCCGAGGCGCTAGCTACTCAAAGTTCCAACTCTACGTTTTACCCGACCTCTGCGCGCCACTCTTATTAGGCCTAGACTTTCAGTGCAATCGTAAGAGCCTCACCCTCAGCTTCGGCGGGCCCCTGCCCCCACTCACTATCTGCAGCCTCGCTACGCTGCGAATCCCCCCCCCCCCCCTCCTCTCTTCGCCAATCTCACAAAGGACTGTAAACCCGTAGCCACTCGTAGCAGGCAATACAGCCTGTAGGATAGGTTATTTATCAGAACAGAGGTCCGAAGGCTTCTCAGTGAGGGGGTTATAGAGGCCAGCAATAGTCCCTGGAGAGCTCAGGTGGTGGTCGTTAAGACCGGGGAAAAATTCCGCATGGTTGTCGACTATAGTCAGATCATAAATAGATTTACGCTCCTTGACACGTATCCCCTCCCCAGGATTGCAGACATGGTAAACCAGATCGCCCAGTACCGGCTCTTTTCCACGGTGGATCTGAAGTCTGCATACCACCAGCTCCCAATCCGCCCGGAGGACTGCCATTACACGGCATTCGAGGCCGATGGCCGCCTCTTCCATTTCCTCCGGATCCCTTTCGGCGTCGTTAATGGGGTCTCGGTGTTCCAACGAGCAATGGACCGAATGGTGGACCAGTACGGGCTGCGGGCCACGTTTCCGTACTTGGACAATGTCACCATCTGCGGCTATGACCAGCAGGACCACGATGCCAACCTCCACCGTTTTCTCCAGACGGCACAGAAACTGAATCTCACGTATAACAAGGAGAAATGCGTTTTCCGCACAAACAGACTGGCCATCCTCGGCTATGTCGTGGAAAACGGAGTCCTGGGCCCAGACCCGGACCGTATGCGCCCCCTCTTAGAACTCCCCCCTCCCCCATTGCCCCAGGCCCTCAAACGGTGCTTGGGCTTCTTCTCCTACTACGCACAGTGGGTCCCTCAATATGTGGACAAAGCCCGCCCACTCTTTAGGGCCATACGATTTCCGCTGTCAGCCGGGGCACGCCAGGCCTTCGACAGCATCAAGGAGGACATCGCCAAAGCGGTCATGCGGGCGGTGGATGAATCCACTCCATTCCAGGTTGGGAGCGACGCCTCAGAGGTAGCTCTAGCAGCCACACTAAATCTGGCAGGGAGACCAGTCGCATTTTTCTCCCGTACCCTCTCCGCTTGAGAACTCCGACACTCCTCAGTCGAGAAAGAAGCACAAGCCATTGTGGAGGCTATTCGTTACTGGAGGCACTACCTCGCAGGTAGGAGGTTCACCCTCATCACCGACCAAAGATCGGTTGCCTTCATGATCGACAACTCGCAAAGGGGCAAAATTAAAAACGACAACATTCTGAGGTGGAGGATCGAACTCTCCACCTACAATTACGATATTAAGTATCGACCCGGGAAGCTCAACGAGCCTCCGGATGCCCTATCCCGCGGGACATGCGCTAGCGTGCAGATCGACCGATTAAAAGTCATCCACAATGACCTCTGCTACCCGGGGGTCACCCGGCTCACCCATTACATCAGAGCCCGAAACCTGCCTTTCTCCAATGAGGAGGTAAAAGCGGTCACCAGGGACTGCCCGAACGCCTCGTGATTGATTTCAAAGGGCCACTCCCCTCAACTAACCAGAACGTTTACTTTTTAAACGTAGACGAGTTCTCCCGTTTCCCATTTGCTATCCCGTGCCCCGACATGACCTCCCACACTGTCATTAGGGCCCTGCATAGCATCTTCATCCTGTTTGGTTTCCCCAGCTATGTACACAGCGACCGGGGTTCGTCCTTCATGAGCGACGAGCTGCGTCAGTACCTGCTCGACAAGGGCATTGCCTCAAGCAGGACTACCAGCTACAACCCCAGGGGGAACGGGCAGGTGGAGAGGGAGAATGTGACGGTCTGGAAGACCGTCCTACTGACCCTCCGGTCTAGAAAGCTCCAAGTCTCCCAGTGGCAGGAAGTCCTCCCAGACGCGCTCCACGCCATTAGGTCCCTTTTGTGCACAGCGACCAACCAGACCCCTCACGAGAGGCTCTTCATTTTTTCCAGGGGCACTACCACAGGGGTCTCACTTCCGGCATGGCTGAGGGCACCGGGCCCCGTACTCCTGAGGAAACACGTCAGGGTGCACAAAACCGACCCCCTTGCTGAGAAGGTGCACCTGCTCCACTCCAACCCCCAGTACGCATTCGTCGAGTTCCCTGACGGCCGTCAGGACACTGTATCCCTCCGGGATCTGGCACCCGCCAGATCCAGCGCCCCCTCTACCCCCACTGAAGGACCCCTCACCCTACACCCCATGCTGCCGCCCCCTTGCGGTCCCGAGCCCACGAGCTCGCTCCACCAGTTCCGCGCACCCGCGCCGGCCAGCCCCCAGCGCCCTCAGTCCCCGGTCGAACCAGGAGAGTATGAAGCTCGGATACAACCCTCCCTGGAGTCCGCCATCGTACCCCAGCACACAACACCCATCCAGCCACCGCAAGAGGCTGCAACCCCGGTGCTCCGCAGATCACAGCGAACAGTTCGACCACCGGACAGATTGACCTTGTAGACCACCTCCCCCGCCGGACTTGATTTTTTTTTTGCAGGAGGTGAATGTGGTGAATGTAACTTGGCAATTCAATTCATACTGTATCATTGTAAGCACAGTAGCATTGTCCGACCACTAGGGGGAGTAGCTCTGGGAATGCTCAGGAGTTTGTACAGGGCTCCACCCTTGGCTCCACCCACGACTCCTCCCCCTTGTGCTGCTGTATAAATACCCATGTCCAGAGTCAGCCTGCAGTTCACAGACAGTTCATCAACGGGTATCAGGCTGGCTCTGAAGTAAGTAGAATAAAACCACTATTCATATCGGAAAGCACGTGTCTGGTGAATTGATGGTTCCATCAATATATATATATGTTTCTTATTCTGTGTACATAACGGTAATTATACCTTGTTCAAAAACCCAATAAAAAACATTTATTAAAAAAAAGTATGTTTAACAGCTCATAGTTAAATAAAATAGAGTTGTACTTCTACAAGTGTTGGTAGCCTGTCTCTTCTACTGCTCTGGTAAACGCAGTCATCACAGATCCAGCATGCCCAACACATCACCCACTGCTTTGCCAACTCGTCTCCGATGTCCTGATAAATTCGGACGCTATTCCCCTCCCAGTCGCAGGTACGCCTCTCCCTGGCCCATCACCGAATCTTCTCTTTCTCCACAAATTCATGGAGTCTCACGATCACCGCCCGCGGTGGCTCCCCAGCTCTCGGCTTCTGCCTCAGGGACCTATGTGCTCGGTTCACTTCAGGAGCCTTACCAAGCACCTCTTCTGCCACCAGCCCCGCCAGCATCTTCGAGACGTATCTCCTGGAACTCGCACCTTCCACTCCTTCAGGCAGGCCCAATATTCGCAGGTTCCGCCTTCTCGAGGCATTCTCCTGCTCTTCCACCTTTGCCCTCAACATTTTACACAGGTCCCCCAGAGGCTCCACCTCCGCCTCCAGAGCCACGGTCGCTGTGGTCCAAGATCACTCCTTCGGTCTCCCGAATCTGCGACCCCTGCACTTCTAAACACCTCTCCACCCGCTCCAGAGAACTCTTCAGGGATACCACAGATCCTTCGATGGTCTTCGAGTGATCCTCACGCATTTCCTTCCTATGCCGGCAGAATTCCTCTTTAATAAACGGCATCAGCTCCTCCATCTGGGGCCTTCCAGCTTGCATCAGCCCTTCCCCCGCTTGCATTTGTGCAGTGGTTGCTGCAGCAAAGGCTCCCTCCAATGTTTCAGCCAAATCTCTCACTGTTTTCTGCTGGGTCTGATAGTCAGCAGACATATCACTCCCGGGAGAACCTACTCCTCCAGCATTCACCTATGCCTTTTCATCAAAATTCCACCCAGTATCGGGTAAAAAGAGCTCTTTCCTGTGCTTTCAAGCAGGAGCTGCCCTGTGTGTGACCCCTCACTCCTTGTAGACATTCCACAAATTCCCTTTCTTGGGATCTGCTGCCAACTTGATTTTCCCAGTCGACCTGCATCTTGAAGTCCCCAATGATCATTGTAATATTGCTTTTCTTAAATGCTTTTTCTGTCTCCTGATTTATTTTCTGCCCCACATCCTGACGACTGCTAGGGAGCCTGTACATAACTCCCATCAGGATCTTTTTTCCTTTGCAATTCCTCAACTCTATCCACAAACATTCTGTATCTTCTGATCCTATACCGTTTCTTGCTATCGGATTTAATCCTTGGTAACAAGGCAACCCCACTCCTTTTCCTATCTGCCTGTTCTTTCGATAAGACACATATCCTTGGAAATGGCTTCCTTCTGCACTGTAGTGATTCTATGATTGTACGATTTAAATCCCAGCCCTGATCACTGTGATAAACCACTGTTACACCTGTATTAGGTGATGTAAGGTAGGACCTGTACTACAGGTTCGCCGGTAGCCCCTGCCTGCTGGCTCCGCCCAGTAGGCGAAGCGTGCCCTCTATTCAGCAGCTATTTCGCCAACTGCTGTGGGAGGCCACACATCTTACTGCAATAAAGCCACAGTTGTATCCAACCTTAGTCTTTGTACAATTGATCGTGCATCAATCACCTTGCAGCTACATCTGTGTGAGGCCCAAAACATCGTACCCACAATTCCAACGTGCTGCAGAAGCTCGTTTACCTTGTTTTGTGTACTATTTTAAAATTTAGAGTGTGCAATAATTTTTTTTCTCAATTAAGGGGCAATTTAGCATAGCCAATCCACCTACCCTGCACATCTTTTGGATTGTGGGGGTGAGACCCACGCAGACAAAGGGAGAATGTACAAACTCCACACGGACAATGACCCAGGGCTGGGATCGAACCTGGGACATCGGCGCCATGAGGTAGCAGTGCTAACCACTATGCCACTGTGCCACCCTTTGTTTCGTATACTATGTGCATTTAGGTAAACATTCTTAGTCCTGCATTGACTACCCCCTTTTTCATAATTGTCCCCTTTTTTGTTCTGCCTGAAGTTAGGTTCTTGCCGCTTTCTATACTCTGTTCTGGAAACGTTACTAACCTCTCCATTTTAACTAGTTTAAAGTCCTCATCATTCACCTGCACTTCCACCTTCTCCTTAAACTTTGATTTTCTAAGTTTCCATACAACTAAACCTCTGCTGCTACCCCTCCCCCACCCCCTTCCCATCAGAAGTTTCCTCCTCCCCAATACTGATGCCAATCAATTTGAACCCATTTCTCGCACACCAACTTTTGAGTCATACGTTTACCTCTTTAATCTTATTGATCCTGTGCCAATTAGCAGGTGGTTCAGGTAGTAATCCGGAGATTATTACCTTTTTGGTTCTGCTTTTCAATTTAGCCCCGAGCTGCTTGTATTCCTTCAGCAGAACCTCTATCCTTGTTCTACCTATGTTATTGCTATCAGCATGGACCATGGAAACTGGATCTTTAATTCCAGCCCTGATAAAATATCCCAAACCGGAGCACAAGGTAGGCAACACAACCTTCCCCCGACTTGAATCGCTCCCTGTACCACAGTGTTGTGGTCAGTTTGCTCATCTTCCCCACAGTCCCTGCTCTCATCCACACGGAGCAAGAATCTCAAAGCTGTTTTTTTTTCATAGAATTTACAGTGCAGAAGGGGGCCATTCGGCCCATTGAGTCTGCACCGGCTCTTGGAAAGAGCACCCTATCCAACCCCACACCTCCACCCTATCCCCATAACTCAGTAACCCCACCCAACACGAAGGGCAATTTTGGACACTAAGGGCAATTTAGCAAGGCCAATCTACCTAACCATCACATCTTTGGACTGTGGGAAGAAATCAGAGCAACCAAAAGAAACCCATGCACACATGGGGAGAACGTGCAGACTCCGCACAGACAGTGACCCAAGCCGGGAATAGAACCTGGGACCCTGGAGCTGTGAAGCAATTGTGCTAACCACTATGCTACCGTGCTGCCCCGTGTTGGAAAAGGACAAGGGCCGAACCTACTGCAGCCATAACTCCTGGATCCCTCTACCTGCCTCACTCAGAGTCACATCCTCCTGTCCCTGTCCACTGGCCGAATTCAAGGTAGTTAATCTAAGGGCCTCCTGAAACACAGTGTCTATGGAAACTCCCTCCCTGATACGTCGCAGCATCTGAAGCTCAGACTCCACCATTCAGGAAAAAGCAGCCTGCAAGATCAGCAACCCATCTGCTACCTTAAATATTCATGACTCACTCTCTCTATCACACAGACAGTGGCGAGTGTATATATCATCTCCAAGATGCACTGCAGGAACTTGGCAAGGCACTTTCAGCAGCACCTTCCAAACCTGTGCCATCCATTGCCTAGAAACGCAAATGTGGATGGATGGGAATACCACCACCTGCAAATTCGCTTCCCTATTGCTCACTATTCTATGGAATTATATTGCTGTTCTTTCACTCTCGCCAAGTCAAAATCATCAAACTCCCTGGGCGCAATTCTCCGTTCCCGCGCGGCATCGGGAAGGCCATCGTGAACTCGGCCGAGTTTCACGACAGCCTCGGAGGCCGCTCCTCGCACCCTATTCACCCACCCCAGGGGGCTAGGAGCGGCGTTCCGTAAATCTCGGCCGCCGGGCCTTGACGCTTGCGTCAAAGCGCGCACCGAGAATGACGCGACGGCAGCGCCTAAGTGACGTCAGCCGCGCATGCGCAGGTTGGCCGGTTCCAACCCGCGCATGCGCAGTTGCCGTCTTCCCCTCCGCTGCCCAGCAAGAAGTGGCGGCTTGATCTTGCGGGGCGGCGGAGAAGAAAGAGTGCGTCCCTTGGAGACGCCGGCCCGACGTTCGGTGGGCACCGATCGCGGGCCAGACCCCTCCCGAGCACGGCCGTGGTGCTCACTGCCCCCCACAAGCCACAAACGAAGCTTTGGTGTAGTTGCCGCCGGCATGAACAGGTCGGGAACGTCAGGCCGCTCGGGCTGGAGAATCGCCGGTCGGCGTGAAAAACAGCGAGCAGCGATTCTCCGAGCGGGGGGTGGGAGAATCGCGGGGGGTGCCAGGGCGGCGTGTCGTGAGTCGCCCGGCCCTCCCTTGATTCTCCCACCCGGCGTGGGGAGCGGAGAATCGCGCCCCCTGTGTCTGCACCACCACCTCGAGAGAAATTAGGAATAGGCAATATATGCTAGTCTTGGATTCTCATTCCACGAACAAATAAAAAAAACAAGTGCTGTGAAGCTTCTTTTTGCCACTGAGTGCAGGAATGATGCAACTTTTATTATATTATCTGCTTGGTATTTTTGTCAGACTTTGACTTCACTTGATTTTAATGTACCTGTTGTTTGTTTCTAGCCTCTCCTGGTGTGGTTTCTTCCTTACTCCATGCTACTATTTCCCCAATATCTAAATTTTACTCCACCGTCCTTTTTTGCATCCCATCTAGGTTTCTGTTGATGATATAATTGCCAAAAGTCTTTTTTTGCTGGACAACAACAGTAGCTGAAATAGGGTGACCAAAATGGAACTGTCCCAGGTTGCATATATCTAGGATGGTGTTTTTTCTTATGAATGTGGACCTTTAAATCTGATGGAAACTCTACTCCCGCTTGTGCCTTCTCATGGTCCCAGGACCCTCCCTCACATCCCTGCCACCCCACCTCCTCCTGTGTTCTTACAATCCTGCTAACCCCATGCCCCCCCCCACACTCTAATGGACCCCCATGCGAGCGTGGCCCTGAATTTCATAGCAAGAGTTGATCACACTGAACTGAGTGTGCAGGTAATCATGCTCCAAGTGCACACTTGTTATTGCAGAGATGGCATTTTGGCAAAATGCAACTCTCGAGTTTCAATCGTTAACATCATTTACCACACTTACTGTTAAACAGAGAAAATAGAGAAAACGAGTAGGCCATTCGGTCCCTCATACCTGCTCCGCCATTCATTATGATCATGGCTGATCATCCAACTCAATAGCCTGTTGCCCCCCCCCCCCAAATATCCTTTGATCCCTTTCACACCAAGAGCAATATATCTAACTTCTCCTTGTAAACATACAATGTTTTGGCCTCAGTTACTTTCAGTGGTAGCGATTCCACAGGCTGACCACTCTCTGGGTGAAGACATTTCTCCTAATCTCAGTGCTAAATGGTTTATCCTGTATTTTCAGACTGTGACCCTTAGTTCTGGACACTCCCACCATCGGGAACATACTTCCTGCATCCACCCTGTTTAGACCGGTTAGAATTTTATAGTTTTCTTTTTTTTTAATAATTTTTATTGGAATTTTTTACAGAAAATATAACAACAAGTATAGCAACAAGCAGTAATATGCAACTAACAGCCCCATAACACCCACAATTCCCCCCCAAACCGTAACATCACATGTATCACACTCCCCACCCCCCCCCCCCAACAAGAGAACCTAACCATAAATTAAAATTAAATAAATCAAATTTAAATAAAATAAGCAAACATAATCAACCCCCCCCCCCCCCCCCCCCCCCCCCCCGGGTTGCTGCTGCTACTGTCCCAGTACCCTATCGTTGAGCCAGAAAGTCGAGGAAAGTTTGCCACCGTTTAAAGAACCCTTGCACCGATCGTCTCAGGGCGAATTTTACCTTCTCAAGCTTAATGAAGCCCGCCTGTCATTGATCCAGGTCTCCACGCTTGGGGGTCTCGCGTCCTTCCATTGTAGAAAAATCCTTCGCCGGGCTACTAGGGACGCAAAGGCCAGCACACTGGCCTCTTTCGCCTCCTGCACTCCAGGCTCTACCCCAATCCCAAAGATCGCGAGTCCCCATCCTGGCTTGACCCTGGATCCCACCACCCTTGACACCGTCCTCGCCACCCCCTTCCAGAACTCCTCCAATGCCGGGCATGCCCAGAACATATGGGCATGGTTCGCTGGACTCCCCGAGCACCTGACACACCTATCTTCACCCCCAAAGAACCTACTCATCCTCGTCCCAGTCATGTGGGCCCTATGCAGCACCTTGAATTGAATGAGGCTAAGCCGCGCACACGAGGAGGAAGAATTTACCCGCTCCAGGGCATCAGCCCATGTCCCGTCTTCGATCTGTTCCCCCAGTTCCCCCTGAATTTTATAGTTTTCTATGAGATCCCCTCATTCTTCTGAACTCCAGCAAATATAATCCTATCCCTCATCAATCTCTCATCATATGTCAGTTCCGCCATCCAAGGAATAGAGGAGAAATATACCGTAAATGGCAAAACTCTTCGGAATATCGAAAGTCAGAGATCTGGGCGGCAGGTCCACAGATCTTTGAAGGTGGCAACACAAGTGGGCAAGGTAGTCAAGAAAGCAAACGGAATGCATGCCTTCATTGGGCGGGGCATCGAGTATAAAAACTGGCAAGTCATGCTACAGTTGCACAGCCGCACTTGGAATATTGCGCACAATTCTGGTCGCCACACTACCAGAAGGATGTGGAGGCTTTGGGGAGGGTGCAGAGGAGGTTTACCAGGATGTTGCCTGGTCTGGAGGGTGTTAGCTATATGGAGAGGCTGAATAGACTCGGACTGTTATCGTTAGAAAGATGGAGGTTGAGGGGTGACCTGATAGAGGTCTACAAGATTGAGGGGCATGGATAGAGTGGATGGGCAGGCACTGTTCCTGTGTTATAAACTCTCTGTCATTAAGAAAAAACACAAATCAAACAGTCCTTGTGTAGATGCACCAGATATCTATTAATGAAGAAAATGTCCCACAACAGAATAAATGGTATTATCCGCCATGATCTTGTGGAATAACAGAGCAGGCTCAACAGGTCAAATTGCTTCCTATTTCTTACGTTCTTATTTCTATTTCTATTGGCTTACATTACATTAAAACCTGTGACCTTCATGCCTTTATGTTTTACTTTGCCATGGGCAATGCTTGGGAGAGCAGATTGCTTTGGACCTGCAGATTCCAGTGAGGGGATTTTCACAGTAACTTCATTGCACTGTTAATGTAAGCCTACTAATGACACTAATAAATATTATTCTTATTATTTTACCATTGGGGGTTTTCCTTGCCTTGTACACTAATGATTCAAAGTTGATTTCCACGAAGTCAACATTTCTATTATTGTTCCATCATGTGGTGGACAGGATGGTGGTAGAAGAACCAGATAAGTCTTTGTCTGTCTTTGTCTAGCAATTCCTATATTCCTATTGCCATTTTTTATTGTCTAGCTCTGAAATTACTATACTTGCCAAATGGTACATTGATTAGTCCCTGAAGATTGCGATGCGGGATATAATAATAATCTTTATTGTCACAAGGAGGCTTACATTAACACAGCATTATATTACTGTGAAAAGCCCCAAGTCGCCACATTCCGGCGCCTGTTCGGTTACACAGAGGGAGAATTTAGAATGTCCAAATGACCTAACAGCACGTCTTTCGGGACTTGTGGGAGGAAACCGGAGCACCCGGAGGAAACCTACGCAGACACATGGAGAACGTGCAGACTCCACACAGACAGTGACCCAAGCTGGGAATCGAACATGGGACCCTGGAGCTGCGAAGCAACAATGCTAACCACTGTGCTACCATGCCTCTATCTGGTGCTGTCTTCATTTAGAGTTGTGGTTGCCTGAAAATCACAACTTTAAGTGGAACAAGTTTAAATGAATCATCGGTTCCCATAGGAGTCAATGTTAAAGTCAAAAAGCAATGTACAAGTTGAAATCTGTGTCACAGGGCTAGTCGCTGGCTTTGAAAGCCGACCAAGACAAGCCAGCAGCACGGTTCGATTCCCGTACCAGCCTCCCCGAACAGGCGCCGGAATGTGGCGACTAGGGGCTTTTCACAGTAACTTCATTTGAAGCCTACTCGTGACAATAAGCGATTTTCATCTGTAATATACATGTGTGAAACTGTGCATTCCTAGCTGAAATGCCTTGCAAAACAAAATCCTAATATATAATAGAATGCTATATACAATATTGTACATTTTTCACTAAGAGGGCCACATTTCAAAAGCTTGCTCACTCAAGGGGCCAGTGAGCAAATTTCAGAAATTTAAAGTTTGGTGCAACATAAAACATGATTTTTGTTTAAACTGAGACGAAAAGAAACAACTTGCTGATCAAAAATGCCAATGAGTAACAAATAAAATGAGTATTGGAGTGAGAGTGTGTTTCCAGCTCACACCCAGCACAGGGTGCTCACTCGATCATCCTCACCCATTGAGAGAGTTAATGAGAGTCCATGATCATGTATGTGGGTGAGAGCAAATAAAAACCCAGAAACTGGGAGTGAGCTAGACCTATGGGCACATTCTGACCCCGTACTCTCAGTTCCTCTCACACAGTCCCCAGTCAATCACTCAATCAGTGACGCTAGTGAGCCCGCTCCTCAGCTCACCTGGCCCAACTCCTTGGCTCGTCGGCCCTTGGCTCCCCAGGCCCAAACTTGCACCATTGGTTTTCACTGCCCCTCCAATCACTAATTGTTTCTTTCCCACTTGGTGGGCTCACTACGAGTACCACTTGGTGGGCTCACTACGAGTCCCACTTGGTGGGCTCACTACGGGCCTATCAACAGACAACAGGGAAAGAAGTGATCTGGAGTATAGGAGGAGCAACTGCAGGCAGATTCTTCCATTCAAACTTATGTTTGACCTACATTTTGAAAATTGCCTCCGGGAGCTGCATCGTGCGTCTTCAAGGGTTGAATTCTGCCCTCGGGCTCTATGTTGGACAAGCCCATTTTAGATTGACCAGGCTCCAACTAGTGGCAGAAATTGGTCATTTAAATAGCAGCTGAAGTCCTGACTACCCACACTGACCGACACTAGATGGAGCCCAGGAATTCACTGCAAGTTCAGCAGTGAAGCCAGTTCCAGGAACGAGAGGTGGTGCAGCAATGCCACTGGATTAAAGAGACTGGGAGGCAAAGACAGGAAGCAAGGCCAGGAACCTAGGCTAGACAGAGGAAAGGGCGGTATTAGAAGGAAGATTGACAGACGGTGAAAATGGATGCACTGCGCAAGGGTCATGTGCACAGGAAGATTACAGCACAGGAACTCTGTGGCTAACAACATTAAAGTGAAACTGGGAACATTAAAAGGATATATTGTTACTACTTTAATAACAATGCTAAACCAAAACAATATTTCAGTGAGTCAATGGTAAGAAGGACATGCTGTATCCCAAACAGATACAAAAGTGGTGCAGTGTGATGAACATAGAAATTGTTATGTTTTATATTTGTGGCACTAATGTTATTAAAAGCCTGGGTTAAGGTATATATGTATTGCAATAATGTTATTAAAGAACCTAGGTTAAAGTATCCAGACTGTAATTAAGAGGTCATAAAATGTGAGATCATGATTGATTCCAAGCATTTAGTTATTTACATATAGATAGCTAATGGGTTATCGTTATGATTGCTGGAGATTTCCTGCAGAGTAGATAATTTAAGAGGGGGTTGTATTTAGTCTTAGCTAAGCAGGTCACGTGACATCTTAGTGGGATAGTGATGATGTAATTAATGGAAGGAGCCAGGTCTGTCTGTAGTTTTGCAGTTTGATATGGGATTTGAGTCTGACAAGGCAGAAGGATTTAAAGTTGAAAAGCAGTTTTGCCAAATGCTGATAGGTTGAGCAGAACTGTACTGCTTCTGCTCCTAAAAGGGTGTCTCTCTCCAAAAGTCTCTCCAATACTGAGCAAGTAATCTGTTTGTTAACTTTGTTTATAAGCGGCATTTCAACTGTGTGGGTTGCTTAATTGGAGTCAGTAGCAGGTATAGATAGTAAGTTTAAGTTTTTCCTTGTGTTTTAGAACTGCTTAACTAATTATTGTAAAGCTATTTCTTTGATGTTAATGTGGTTAATTCTGTGTTTAAATTAAAGTTTGTTTTAACATGAAAGATACATATTGGTCAGAGTCATCACTCCTGGAGTGACGTATGCTTTCCTCAGTTTTACAAATTAAAATAATTGTTTGGGATTCTTGTCCGGTCTCCTAATGTTGGGGTCTGGTCCGATATCCTTACAGCAGCTGTTTTGTGGCGTCTACACCCTTAGCACAGCAGTAAAATTGTGCAGTGCCTCAAAAGATTTGTGTAAAATAAAAAATATAGGAGCAGCACGGTGGCACAGTGGGTTAGCTCTGCTGCTTCACGGCGCCGAGGTCTCAGGTTCGATCCTGGCTGTGGGTCACTGTCCATGTGGAGTTTGCACATTCTCCCCGTGTTTGTGTGGGTTTCGCCCCCACAACCCAAAGATGTGCAGGGTAGGTGGATTGGCCATGTTAAATTTTTAAAAATGAATTGGGTACTCTAAATTTATTTTAAAAACAGTACTGCTGCCTCACAGCTCCAGGGACCCTGGTTCAATTCTGGCCTCGGGTGACTGTCTGTGTGGAGTTTGCACTTTCTCTCATGTCTGTGTATGTTTCCTCCGGGTGCTCCGGTTTCCTCCCAGAGTTCAAAGATGTGCAGGTTAGGTGGATTGGTTATGCTAAATTGCCCCTTGGTGTCCAAAATGTTAGGTGGGGTTGCAAGGATAGGGTGGAGGCGTGTGCTGAAGTAGGTTGCTGTTTCAGTGGGTTGGTGCAGACTCGAAGGGCTGAATAGCCTCCTTCTGCACTGTAAACTCTATGATTCCAGGCAGCAATAGCATGTTTCCAACTGTTTTTGTACAAATCACAGTTTGGCAAATTGGAACAAAATTAGCTATCACATTCCTGGTGTTGGCTTATCATGCCGTCTCTCTACACCTTTATTGAATTTCTCCTTGAGTATCAGCTTGTATCAGTTCATGATACTTCTAAATAAGAAGTTTGTGCTTCAAAATGTACTCCACTACTTACCATCCTTCCCAAATTGACATTTGTTGAAGTGTCATGCTGTCTGAGGTGTCATCCTTCAGTGAGCCATGAAATGGTGGCTCTTCTGATTGCTCATGTGAGCATTGAGGATCTTGTGGCACAATTCAAAGATTGAGGAGTTTTCCAAGTGACCTGGTCAACATTCCACATTCAGATACACCACAAATCAGACTTTCAAAATTAATCTTGTTACTATTGGATCTGTGCACAAATTACCTGTCTCTTTTGCCGAAAAAGTAATTTGTGCAAAGTGTTGGGAGATGAATTAGCATATAAATGTTAAAATTATTTTCTTTTTCAAAAGCACCCTGATGATGGCCCTGATTTATTTTTCAAGCGCATAATTTAATTGCTGTACAATGCATTGTGCATCTGCAGATTCATGAGTGGGTGTATGAACAAGGCATATGAATTCCTAAATTGCAGAACCAATGTTTGTATTTTAATCAGGATTTGGTTAAAGCTGCTGTTTAAAGTACTCATAATTATGAGTATGGTTGGAAAATTAAATGACAAAAGCAACAGGCGAACTATTATACTCTTCAACAAAAATGCTGTCATCATGAGGGAGATGGCTCACTCCTGCCTGCAAATTAATATTAATGACTGATCATGAGGTGATGACCAGAGGCAGTTTAACAAAGCTGTTACCAGCTGACAGCATATAAATTTAAGTTAAAGAAGTATAAGAAAATACAATACTTTCAGACTAAATTAAGCTGTAACATATCAAGTTTCAATTATTGCCTCATAGAGTTGCGAAACTTGAGGCATTAGTTTACCAATATTGCCTTCAACTAAAGTCAATATTTTCTCAATTTAGGCTGTATATATATATATATATATATATTTAACATCAGATAACACCTAAATGCTTCTTGACTAGAATGCAGTTCCACTCAGCCAATTCTCCACAATGTTCTGTTCCATTTTTGAGTAGAAGTGGCTAGACTAATGACTCATCAAGGGTTAGGATTTTTGATGCTTGAAATGATTATGCATCTGTTTTTGCACTCTAGTCTAAGTTTCTGATGTTGTTTCTAATATCTATGTGCTAAGGGTCTTTCAGGAAATGACTCGGTAGTTGAATGTCCTTTCATGCATTCTAATGAATATATGCATTTCAATACCTGATTATTAACAGTATTCAAGTCTTCTGACATGCTTTCTCTTTGGTTATCTTGAATCAGATATACCCCTTTCGCTAATGGTCCAGATGATACCCCAAGTGAGATTCTGGCTAGGATTGGGAGTGGATGCTACAATCTGCAGGGTGGAAACTGGGAAAAAGCCTCTTCTGCTGCAAAGGTCAGTTTGAAAGTTTTATTTTAACTGAGGCATGTAACAATGTACTGAGGATCCAGTATTAAATCAGACCTCTGACCATTAGGGAGCGAAAATTAATTCAAACTGGTCTTCTGTATTTCTCAGAAGGTGAGGTACTGGTTTCCCAGCTCTCCTCATTCTGGGAATGGTAGGCTGGAGAGGGAGATTTGACAAACGAAGAGAACTGCAATCTTCCAGATGAATGACAGCGCAGTGACATTCAGTGTTAGCATTCTGATGTTCAGTGCCATGATTATAATCCTGCTGTGCTCCTCTTCTGGACGCCATTGACTGAGGCCAGTTCTTTTCTTAAGATTCAAAAGTATAACAAATTTTGCATGGGGAAGAAACAATGGAAAAATTATCAGGGGGTAATTTGGCACAATGTGCGACTACACTGAGGGCCTGAATTTGAATCTGACCCAGAAAAATCTACCCTCTCAGACAGCTGAAATAGTCCTATCTGGAATTAATTTGAGGTAGCTTCTCAAAAAACTGCATGTAATTCAATGTGAATTAGCAGAAAGTTCAGATCCCAAAACGATGGATGTTAGAAAAAAGTTACACTTGTACAATAGTGGATTCTTCTGAAGTTGAGGACAATTGCTGTACAGCTTGCAAGAGCTTTTATTCTGAGATAAGGGCATCTGATCTGTGCTGTATTCATAATACAGATCTCAAAATATAAACTTTTTTTTACTTTTAAGGGGTTGTTGTTTTCTTAGTTGCATGTTAAATCCTTTGAGACGGTGTGATCAAACAGCTGATCATGATGTACAATGTGAAAGCCCAAAAAAACACCAGTCTTATCCTGCCCTCCACACCAGCAGCTGAAAAAATCGAATGCAAACCCACTAACAAATATTATTGGATGCCAATTTCCTATGAGTGGAGCGCTTATTCTCTGAATTCATCTTTTGAAAAGGGATGGCTTTCACTCTGCACCCCAAAACCCATAGCTAAAATTTCAAGCCAATGGGAAAACTGGAGCAGAAATGCATACCCAACAAATCTTTGACAAGCAGATTGGAGTCATGTGCAACATGCAGGGTTATAGGTTTGAGCACCACTTGTCCTTGTAAATAAGCAATGGTGTGTTCATGTTACAGCATGGTAGAGTTTCATTGTGGAATAAGTCTGAGCATCATTCCATTATAAAATAATAACTGAAGTATCTCCAGCATTTATTTCTCTTCCTGCTCTTGGACCTTTACTGCTTGGGCTCGCCAAAGATTGTGACACAATCAAATGAATGAACTCAGCTTCTGCGTGTACACTGATGCCATCCTACTTCAGCTCTTTATACAAAAGCCAAAACACACCAGATATTGGAAATGTAAAATCAAAGCAAAATTGCTAGAAATACTCAGCAGTTCCCATCATTTTTGCTTTTCATGCCATTCTTTTCTTCTACCTATCAAAGATATTTCCTTTTGTACTTCCTCCTGTCCCTGCTTTCCCTGCCTACTTTCCTGAAACCAGTTACATCTTTAAATGTATTCATTCATGGGATGTGGACATCGCTGGCTCAGCCAGCATTTATTGCCTATCCCTAATTACCCTTGAAAGGGCGATGGTGAGCTGTCTTCTTGAACTATGATGTACATGGATCCGCAGTGATAATAGAGAGTGTTCCAGGATTTTGACCCAAGAACAGTGAAAGAACGTTGACATATTTCCAACTCAGGATGGCATGTGGCTTTATGGGGAGCTTCCAGGTGATGCTGTTCCCATGTATCTGCCACCTTTGTCCTTCTCGATGGCAGAAGTCACAGGTTTTTCATAGAATTTACAGTGCAGAAGGAGGCCATTCGGCCCATCGAGTCTGCACCGGCTCTTGGAAAGAGCACCCTACCCAACCCCATACCTCCACCCTATCCCCATAATCCAGTAACCCCACCTAACACTAAGGGCAATTTGGACCTAAAGGGCAATTTAGCCTGGCCAATTCACCTAACCTGCACATCTTTGGACTGTGGGAGGAAACCGGAGCACCCGGAGGAAACCCACGCACACACGGGGAGAACATGCAGACTCCACACAGACAGTGACCCAAGCCGGGAATCGAACCTGGGACCCTGGAGCTGTGAAGAATTTACGCTAACCACTATGCTACCGTGCTGCCCCAAAATTAGAGTACCTTTTTATTTTTTCCAATTAAGGGGCAATCCGCCTATCATACACATCTCTGGGTTGGGGGGGGTGACACCCACGCAGACACTGGGAGAACGTGCAAACTCCACACGGACAGTGACCCAGGACCGGGTAGAAGGTGCTGTCTGAAGAGTGTTGCTGAATTCCTGCACTGCATCTTGTAGATGGTACTCGCTGCTGCCAATGTGCACCGGTGTTGGAGAGGTTCAATGTTTGTGCAAAGGGAAACAGCATACTTTGTCCTGGATGTTGTCAAGCTTCTTCAGTGTTGTTGGAGCTGCCTCATCCAGGCAAGTGGAGAGTATTCCATTACACCCCTGACCTGTTCCTTGAAGATGGTGGACAGGCTTTGGGGAATCAGGTGGTGAGTTACACACTTTAAGATTCCTAGTATCTGACTTGCTCTTGTCGCTACAATATTTATGAGAGATTTAGTTAAATTTCTGATCAGTGGTAATCACAGGATGTTGATAGTGAAGGATTCAGTGATGAAAGGGGCATTTGAATGTCATGGACAATGGTTAGATTCTCTCTTGTTAGAGATGGTCATTGCCTGGCAGGGTGTGGCACAAATGTTACTTGCTACTTGTCAACCTAAGTCAGGATATTGTCCAAATCTTGTTACATTTGAAAACTGACTTCTTCAGTATCTGGAGATGTCATGAATGGTGCTCACAATTGTGCAAACATCAGCGAACATCCCCACTTCTGACCTTATGATGAAAGGAAGGCCATTCATGAAGCAACTGAATGTGATAATAATATAATCTTTATTAGTGTCACAAGTAGGCTTGCATTAACATGCAATTAAGTTTCTGTGAAAATTCCCTAGTCGCCACACTCCGGCACCTGTTCAGGTACACAGAGAATTCAGAATGTCCAATTCACCTAACCAGCACGTCTTTCGGGACTTGTGGGATGAAACCAGTGCAAAGAACAAAGAAAACTACAGCACAGGAACAGGCCCTTTGGCCCTCCAAGCCTGTGCCGACCATGCTGGCCGACTAAACTAAAATCTTCTACACTTCCTGGGTCTGTATCCCTCTATTCCCATCCTATTCAAGTATTTGTCAAGATGCCCCTTAAATGTCACTATCGTCCCTGCTTCCACCACCTCCTCCGGCAGCGTGTTCCAGGCACCCACTACCCTCTGTGTACAAAATTTGCCTCGTACATCTCCTCTAAACCTTGCCCCTCGCACCTTAAACCTATGCCCCCTAGTAATTGACCCCTGTACCCTGGGGAAATGCCTCAGAATATCCACTCTGTCTATGCCCCTCATAATTTTTTAGACCTCTTTCAGGTCACTCCTCGACCTCCGTCGTTCCAGTGAGAACAAACCAAGTTTATTCAACCACTCCTCATAGCTAATGCCCTCCATACGAGGCAACATCCTGGTAAATCTCTTCTGCACCCTCTCTAAAGCCTCCACATCCTCCTGGTAGTGTGGCGACCAGAATTGAACGCTATATTCCAAATGTGGCCTAACTAAGGTTCTATACAGCTGCAACGTGACTTGCCAATTCTTATACTCAATGCTTCGGCCAATGAAGGCAAGCATGCCATATGCCTTCTTGACTACCTTTTCCACCTGTGTTTCCCCTTTCAGTGACCTGTGGACCTGTACACCTCGATCTCTCTGACTGTCAATACTCTTGAGGGTTCTACCATTCGCTGTCTATTCCCTACCTGCATTAGACCTTCCAAAATACATTACCTCACATTTGTCCAGATTAAACTCCATCTGCCATCTCTCTGCCCAAGTCTCCAAACGATCTAAATCCTGCTGTATCCTCTGACAGTCCTCATCGCTATCTGCAATTCCACCAAACTTTGTGTCGTCTGCAAACTTACTAATCAGACCAGTTACATTTTCCTCCAAATCATTTATATATACTACGAACAGCAAAGGTCCCAGCACTGATCCCTGCGGAACACCACCAGTCACAGCCCTCCAATTAGAAAAGCACACTTCCATTGCTACTCTATGCCTTCTATGACCTAGCCAGTTCTGTATCCACCTTGCCAGCTCACCCCTGATCCCGTGTGACTTCACCTTTTGTACCAGTTTACCATGAGGGACCTTGTCAAAGGCCTTACTGAAGTCCATATAGACAACATTCACTGCCCTACCTGCATCAATCAACTTTGTGACCTCTTCGAAAAACTCTATCAAGTTAGTGAGACACGACCTCCCCTTCACAAAACCATGCTGCCTCTCACTAATACGTCCATTTGCTTCCAAATGGGAATAGATCCTGTCTCAAAGAATTCTCTCCAGTAATTTCCCTACCACTGACGTAAGGCTCACCGGCCTGTAGTTCCCTGGATTATCCTTGTTACCCTTCTTAAACAAAGGAACAACATTGGCTATTCTCCAGTCCTCCGGGACATCACCTGAAGACAGTGAGGATTCAAAGATTTCTGTCAAGGCCTCAGCAATTTCCTCTCTAGCCTCCTTCAGTATTCTGGGGTAGATCCCATCAGGCCCTGGGGACTTATCTACCTTAATATTTTTCAAGACGCCCAACATCTCGTCTTTTTGGATCTCAATGTGACCCAGGCTATCTACACACCCTTCTCCAGACTCAACATCCACCAATTCCTTCTCTTTGGTGAATACTGATGCAAAATATTCATTTAGTACCCCACCCATTTCCTCTGGCTCCACACATAGATTCCCTTGCCTATCCTTCAGTGGGCCAACCCTTTCCCTGGCTACCCTCTTGCTTTTTATGTACGTGTAAAAAGCCTTGGGATTTTTCTTAACCCTATTTGCCAATGACTTTGTGACGCCTTCTAGCCCTCCTGACTCCTTGCTTAAGTTCCTTCCTACTTTCCTTATATTCCATACAGGCTTCGTCTGTTCCCAGCCTTCTAACCCTGACAAATCCCTCCTTTTTCTTTTTGACGAGGCCTACAATATCTCTCATTATCCAAGGTTCCCGAAATTTGCCGTATTTATCCTTCTTCCGCACAGGAACATGCCGGTCCTGAATTCCTTTCAACTGACATTTGAAAGCCTCCCACATGTCAGATGTTGATTTACCCTCAAACATCCGCCCCCAATCTAGGTTCTTCAGCTCCCACCTAATATTGTTATAATTAGCCTTCCCCCAATTTAGCACATTCACCCTAGGACCACTCTTATCCTTGTCCACCAGCACTTTAAAACTTATTGAATTGTGGTCACTGTCCCCGAAATGCTCCCCTACTGAAACTTCGACCACCTGGCCGGGCTCATTCCCCAATACCAGGTCCAGTACAGCCCCTTCCCTAGTTGGACTCTCTTACATATTGTTTTAAGAAGCCCTCCTGGATGCTCCTTACAAACTCTGCCCCGTCTAAGACCCTAGCTCTAAGTGAGTCCCAGTCAATATTGGGGAAGTTGAAGTCTCCCATCACAACAACCCTGTTGTTTTTACAACTTTCCAAAATCTATCTACCTATCTGCTCCTCTATCTCCTGCTGGCTGTTGGGCAGCCTATAGTAAACCCCCAACATTGTGACTGCACCCTTCTTATTCCTGATCTCTACCCATATAGCCTCACTGCCCTCTGAGGTGTCCTCCCGTAGTAAGCTGTGATATTCTCCCTAACCAGTAGCGCAACTCCGCCACCCCTTTTACCTCCCCCTCTATCCCGCCTGAAACATCTAAATCCTCGAACCTTTAGTTGCCAATCCTGTCCTTCCCTCAACCAGGTCTCTGTAATGGCAACATCATAGTTCCAAGTAGTAATCCAAGCTCTAAGTTCATCTGCCTTACCCGTAATACCACTTGCATTAAAACATATGCACTTCAGGCCACCAGACCCGATGTGTTCAGCAACATCTCCCTGTCTGCTCTTCCTCAGAGCCGTACTGGCCCTATTCCCTAGTTCTCCCTCAATGCTTTCACCTTCTGACCTATTGCTCCAGTGCCCACCCTCCATGCCATACTAGTTTAAAACCTCCCGTGTGACACATGGGTACACCCGGAGGAAACCCACGCATTGGTGGAGAACATGCAGACTCTGCATGGACAGTGACCCAAGCCGGGAATCAAACCCAGCTCCCTAGCACTGTGAAGCAACAGTGCCAACGACTGTGCTACAGTGCTGCAGTGATTGGGTCTAGGACACTACCTTGAGGGACTTCTACAATGGTGTTCTGGAACGGAGATATTTAACCTCCTACAATCACAATCATCTTCCTTTGTGCTAGATATGACCCCAACCAATGGAGAGTTTTCCCCGATTCCCATTGATTCAAATTTTTCTCGGGCTCCCTGATGGCACATGTGGTTAAATGCTGCCTTGATGTCAAGGATAGTGACTTCCACCTCACCTCGAGTTCAGCTCTTTTGTCCATGTTAGTACCAAGGCTGAGTGACCCTGGTGGATCCCAAACAGAGCATAGGTGAACAGATTGTTGCTGAGCAAGTGTTGCTTGATTGCACTGTTTATAACTCTTTCCATCACTTTACTGAAGATCAAATGTAAATGGAACGGTAATTGGCTGGGTTAGATTTGTCCTGCTTTTTGTGTATAGAATATATCTGGGCAAACTGTCTCCAACACCCCTGCCCCTCCACTTGAAATCTGGGCAGGGTGAGGTTTGGCAATTTAAATATTTTAACGATTTTTCACATTGTTGGAGTGCAGCAAGTTCTGGAACACAAGTCTTCAGCACTATTACCGGAACATTGTCAGGGCCTATAGCCTTTCCAGTATTCAGTGCCTTCAGCCATATCTTGATATCATGTGGACTGAATCAAATTAACTGAAGACTGGCATCTGTGATGCTGGGGACTTCCGGAAGAGGCTGAGATTGATCATCTATTCAGCACTTTTAACTGATGATATTTACAAATGTTTCAGCCTTACCTCTTTCGCTGATGTGCTGGAATCCTCCATATGAAATTAAATGAAATGAAAATCGCTTATTGTCACAAGTGGGCTTCGAATGAAGTTATTGTGAAAAGCCTCTAGTTGCCACATTCCGGCGCCTGTTCGAGAAGCTGGCACGGGAATTGAACCCGTGCAGCAGGCCTGCCTTGGTCTGCTTTTTTAAACGCCAGCTATTTAGCCCTGTGCTAAACCAGCCCCTGTGAAAACGGGACTTAATCGCCACAAGGACTGTGTGGCGGAGTTGGGACTCTTATATTACCTTCTAATGAGTGTCGATAGTCCGGTTGATTGAAGGTGTCAAAAATACAACTTTATTGTTAATTATTCACTTGAATACACCTGAATAAGAACTGAATCAAAACTTAGAAACAAAATATCGAACAATACATAAAAGGGTCAAATACACAGCCAAAAAAAACATTAAACATAAAAGCATAAAGAAATCATTTTAAATACAAACAAACGGATAGATGATTCAAGAATTCAGGAAGGCAGGGATGAGACCTCGACGATGAGGTACTATTTTTAAGGGAATCCTGATCTCTGGTCTAATCCCTCATTTACTCTCATTGTTTTTTTAAAAATATATTTTATTACAAAAGTATATAAAACATTACAACACATTAACAATTCAGGGAAACAGGCTTCCCAACCGATGAGTATACAGGTTGTACAAATTTTTCCCCCTATATACCCCCCGCGACTAACAACTCCTAAAACATGGTCACGAACATCCCCCATCTGACCTCAAACCTCTCCACTGAACCCCTTAACTCGTATTTTATCTTTTCCAGCCAAAGGAAATCATATAGGTCACCCAGCCTGGCCGCTACTCCCGGCGGCTTTGCCAATAAGATTCGTCACCGAGCAATCAGAGAGGCGAAGGACACAAAGTTGGCCTTCCTCCCCTCCATCAGCTCCCCCTTCCCCAAAACCCTAAATATTGCCATCAAAGGATCCGGCTCCACTATCCTTGCCAGGGCCGCAAACACTCCCGCCCAGAATCTCTCCAACTTTTCGCAGCCCCAGAATCAGCCTCTAGCGCATGATTCGCTAGTCCCCACCCACACCTCTCACACTCATCTGCCTCACCCTAGAAGAACCCACTCATTCTTGCCCGAGTCATATGTACCCTGTGTACGACCTTGAACTGTATCAGGCTCATCCTTGCGCACAAGGAGGTACTGTTTACTCTTCGTAGTGCCTCACTCCATACTCTCCAATTTATCTCTCCTCCCAGCTCCCCTTCCCATTTTTCCTTAATATTCACCTCACGCTCACCTCCCTGCTCTCCCAGCCATCTGTTTTTGTCCCCAATTCTATCCGTCCCATTCACATCCGGAAGCAACAGTCACCCCAGCAAGGTGTACCTCAGCCACCTGGGAAACTCCTCCCAAACCTTCCGCGCGAAGTACCTTACCAGGTATCTAAATTCACTCCCTCTTGGAGTGTTACTCTCTCCCTCAATTAATCAATACTGGCAAATCCTTCTTCCAGATACAAGTTCCACATCTTGACCAGTCCCACTTCTCTCCACCTCCTATTCATGTCCTCTTAACCCTTAATGCCTTCCCCGAACATACAAAGTCTGAAATAATTGTGTCCAGTTTCCGAAATAAGACATTCGGAACAAAGATCAGGAGTGTCTGGAACCAGACCAGGAATCTTGGCAAAATTTACCACTTTACCACTCAGACCCTCCCCGCCAAAGTCAATTGTTATCTCACCTCTTCAAATTCTCTCTGGCCTCCTCCACCAGCTTTGCTAAATTCCACTTGGGAAACATTGTCCATTCCCTCGCTACCTGAATCCTCAGTTATCTGAACCTGTCTCTCGTCACCTTAAATGGCATCCCCCCTAATTTGATTCACCAACCCAACTCATTCATCGGGAACACTTTGCTTTTCCCTACATTCAACATATTCCCCCAGAACGCCCCATGATCTTCTCCATGCTCTCCAGCGGGTCTGAAACATACAATAGGTCGTCAGCATAGAGCGTCACCCGATGCTCCCTCCGTCCCCTTATAACCCTTTGCCACTCTGCCGACCCCCTGAGAGCCATTGCCAGAGGTTCTAAAGCCAGTGCAAACAGCAGCGGCGACAGCGGGCACCCCTGCCTTGGTCCCCTGTGCAATTCGACGTTCCGTGAGCCCATGTCATTAGTCCGCACGCTCGCCCTCGATGATACAGAAAACAAATGCACACATGCCATAAACCTCAGCCCAAACCGTCCAAGGACCTCAAATAGGTACCGCCACTCCACCAGGTTGAATGCCTTCTCCGGTACCTGCGCTCCCGATGGATTCATGATTACATTTAACAACCTTCTTAAATTGCTAGAAAGCTGCCTGCCCTGTACGAAGTCTGTTTGGTACGCCCCCGACCACCCCCGGGACACAACCTTCCATCCTTCCTGCCAATAACTAAGCCAGCGCTTAAACGTCTGTATAAAACAACAATATGGGCCTAAACGACCCATATTCCACCGTATCCTTCCCTCTCTTTCCCCCCCCCCCCCTTTTCAGTATTAACATGATCGCTGCCTGCGTCATCATCTCCGGCAGCTCTCCCTTTTCCAGTGCCTCATTAAACGCCCCCAAGAGATGTGGTGCCGGGTCCATTGCGAACTCCCTATAAGATTCCACCAGATATCCATCAGGCTCTGGAGCCTTCTCTGACTTCATATCCCTTATACTGTCCAGTATCTCCCTTAGCCCATAGCCCAGGGGCTCCTCTAGTGACTGCCTGTTCTCTTCCTCCAGCTGAGGAAACCATTTCATGTAAAAACTGTCCAATGTCCCCCTCTTCACCCCCAGGTCCACCCTGTACAGCTCTTTGTAATACTCGCTAAACTCCTCATTTATCTTCCCGGCACCTACACCACACCCCCAGCCCCAGTCCGTAT
This sequence comes from Scyliorhinus canicula, assembly GCF_902713615.1. Classification (NCBI taxonomy): domain Eukaryota; kingdom Metazoa; phylum Chordata; class Chondrichthyes; order Carcharhiniformes; family Scyliorhinidae; genus Scyliorhinus; species Scyliorhinus canicula. The sequence continues at coordinate 113,511,011 of NC_052146.1, forward strand.
CCTCAATATTTTCCTGGAACGTGGCCTGCCTCCATAGCTGGTGCGCTAGCATTCGACTCGCCTTCTCCCCATATTCGTACTGCACCCTTCTTGCCCTACGCAGCTGTCCTATCACCCGTTGCCACCCTATCAAATTGCCCCTGTCATTTTTTCCTCCTTTCCAATCCCTCCGTGATGGGCACCCTGGAGTACTCCCTAGCTACCTCCACTATCTTGTTCGTGAGCCGTTCATAATCCTCCCTCCTTTTCCTAGCCGCTTGAGCCTTGAACGAGATAATCTCCCCCCGGTCCACTGCTTTTAGCGCTTCCCATAAGGTGACCGCTGACACCTCCCTATTCTGGTTCAATTCCACATAATCTTTAATTGTAATCCGAACCTTGTCACAAAAGCTTCCATCTGCAAGGAACCTTTAATCGAGCCTCTACCCCGGCCTCTGTTCCCTTCCTGATCTGAGCCGAATCTCCAGCCAGTGGGGCGCATGGTCCAAGATTACTATCCCTGCGTACTCTGCCCCATCCACCTCAACCAAGATCTCTCAGCTCACCACATAAAAGTCAATTCTGGGATTCACTCTATAGGCATGTAATAAAAAGTAATGCTGCCTTCCCTCTGGGTTCTTGAAGCGCCACAGGTCCACCATATCCATCTTTTCCATAAACCCACCCAGCTCCTTTTCCATTCATATCCTGCCCATCGACCTAGGACTCAATCCATCCATCCTCGGCTCTAGGACACAGCTGAAATCCCCTCCTACAATCAACTGGTACATGGATAAGTCCAGGATTGCTGCCAACAACCCCCTCATAATACCTACTTCATCCCAATTTGGTGCATACACATTCACCAACACCACCGGCGTCCCTTCTTTTTTTTTAGAAATATTTTATTGAGGCATTTATAATTTTAACAATTTTCAACATCAAATGTCAAGAAAAACATAACAATACAACCAACAAACCCCAGGCAACATGGCTTACACAAACAGTGCCACCTTCCCCAGCCACTCCTCCGTTGGTTCTCTTGTCCTTGCTCGTCTTCCCCCGTGCCCTCCCTTCACCCCACCCCCCTCCTGCTGACAGCTTAATTATTCTCAAAGAAGTCGAATGGCTGCCACCTCCGAGCAAACCCCTGCAACGAATCCTTCAAGGCAAATTTAATTTTTTCAAGTCTGAGAAACCCCGCCATGTCGCTAACCCTTGCCCCCAACTTCGGGGGTTCCGAGTCCCTCCATCCTAGTAAGATCTGTCACCGGGCCACCAGAGAGGCAAAGGCCAGGACATTGGCATCTCTCACCCTCTGGGCTCCCAGGTCTTTTGGCACCTCTGGACTTGGCACCACCCTCACTTGTAAGACCTCTGACACCACCCTGCCAGAAACTCCTCAGCCTCAAACATCCCCAAAACATATGGACATGGTTCGCAGGACCCCCCGCACAGTGCCCACCTATCCTCCACCTCCTCAAAGAACCTGCTCATCCAGGCCACAGTCATGTGTACTGACATCCCTTCTTGTACCCCACTCACAATCACATATCTCCCACCTGGGTCCCTCACTTCTGTTGTGCTCACAAACCCTGTTTTCGTACTCATTAAAATTGTCACTCCCCACGACTTTGAATCAAACCCCGAGTGGAAAACCTGACCAACCCTCCCCTTCCTTAGTGTAACCTGGTCCTTCATGTGGAGATGTGTCTCCTGCAGAAAGACCACTTCCGCTTTCAAGCTCCTGAGGTGCGCAAAAAAACCAAGATCTTTTAACTGGTCCATTGAAACATCACACGGTCAACGTTGTCAGCCTTACCAGACGCTCATGCTTCCATTCCACTCTACCATCTGTCATCTTCCCTTTCTGGCTCCAGCCCCGGGGCAGCACGGTAGCATAGTGGTTAGCACAGTTGCTTCACAGCTCCAGGGCCCCAGATTCAATTCCCGGCTTGGGTCACTGTCTGTGCGGAGTCTGCACGTTCTCCCCGTGTCTGTGTGGGTTTACTCCGGGTGCTCCGGTTTCCTCCCACAGTCCAAAGATGTGCAGGTTAGGTGGATTGGCCACGCTAAGTCGCCCTCAGTGTTCAAGAGTGTTGGGTGGTGTTACTGGATTACAGGGAGGGTGGGTGTGGGCTTGGTTAGGGTGCTCTTTACAGGAGCCGGTGCATACTCGATGGGCTGAATGGCCTCCTTCTGTACTGTAAATTCTATGATTGTACCCTGTACCTTGCCCATCCAAGATGGCCACCACTCCACCCATGACCACGTCACCCTTCCTATTACACACACACACACACACACACACACACACACACACACGCCCCCTGCCACCACCACTACGGCCAAGTTTCTTGGCCTTCTCCTCCTTCTCACTTCCATTCACCAGCATTACTTGCTGCATGGCAGCCACTGCCCAAAGGCTCCTCCCACTGACCTCCCCTCCCCGCCCCCAGTCCTCTGCTCAGTGAAGAAGACTCCCTGCTGATTTTAGCCTCCCCACCCGAACAAAGACTCACCTCGAACCCCAGCCCACCTCCCCCAAAAGCAAGCAAACAAGAAATAAAACAAGCACAGCCCCAGGCAATAGGAGGGGGAGGGGAGATAGGGACAGCCATCCCCTCATAAACTTTTCACCCCTGCTACACTTCGTCAACCCAATAGTAAATAACAAACGAGAAAAAGATAATCTCCAGATTGGAGGAAAAGAAAAAACCCACTCCCTACCCCCACTCTACCTGCTTTCCCAATCGTCATTTCAAAGTGCCAGCACCTCAGTCTCCCAGAATTGTTCAATTCAGTTCTTCCCCAGTTTATGCTTCTTGCTGAAGTCCTCAACCGCTTCTGGGGTCTCTAAATAATATTCCCGGCCTTCATACGTCACCCGTAATTTTGCCGGGTAGAGTACCACAAACCTGATTTGCTGCCGATTTTGCATCGCCTTGTTGAACCCTGCACACTGTTTCGCTAGCTCAGCTCCAATGTCCTAATATATTTGGACCTTGTTCCCCCCCGATTCACAGTGGCGCTTCTCCCTGGCCCACTGCAAGATCTTCTCTTTCTCCACGAACCTATGGAGCCTCACGATCACCGACTGCTCCCTTTCTCTAGGCTTCTGCTTCAGAGACCTGTGTACTCTGTCCCATTCGGGGACCTTATCCAACACCCCCTCAACTACCAGCCCCTCCCCCCCCAGCATTCGCGCACCTTCCATCGCTCAGGCCCACTATCCACAAGTTCTGCCTTCTCAAACTGTTTTCCTGCTCCTCCATCTTTGCTCTCAACATCTTTCAACGGTCTCCTAAGAGCTCTGCCTCCAATGCCACCACCCGATTGCTGTGATCCGACATCATCCTCTCAATTTCTCGGATCTGTGACCCCTGCACCTCCAAACATTTCTCCACCCTCTCTATTATAGAGCCCTTCAGGGGTGCTGCAGCCTCTTCAATGGCTTTTGAACAATCCTCCTGCATCTCCTTCAACTGCTAGCAGAATTCATCCTTGATGAAATCCATCAACTGCTCCATCTGGGCCTTTCCGACTTGCACAAGCCCTTTCCCCCTCTGCCATCCTTCCACTGGATACACCACAGGTCCCTTCCAACTCCTTGGCCATGTCTTTCACCTTCTTCTGCCGGGTTTGGTAACTAGCGGACATATAACTCCCGGGAAGGAACTGCTCCTCTGACCTTCAACTATACCATCTACACCTTTCAGTCGAAGTTGAAGCCAATTTCGGGTAAAAAGAGCTCTTTTCTATGCCTTCAAGCGGGAGCTGCCCTGTGTGCGACCACTCACACCGTTTTTTATAAAAATTTATTTTATTACAAACATGTATCAAAACAGGTTACAGCAAACAAACATCCAGGAAACATACCCAACAATCAAATACACAATCTGTACAAGTTTTTCCGCTTTTTCACCCGACCACTCACACCATGGACACCACTGGAAGTCCAGACCACTCTCATTGGTTTTGAATTCTCAGCTGAGACCTCCTAGTTTGTTCAAATGTTACTTAGAGGATACTTTATGAATCAAACATTGGCCATTACTTAAGACTGACTGGTGTCCATCAAAGCTAGCTCAGTGTCTTTGTGCACAGACTCATGAAAATAGATTTCTCACGCCACTGCTGGCCGTAGACCTTGCTGTAACTAAGTTTTTTTTTTAAAATATTTTTTTCTCCTCCCTTTTCATAATTTTTCCCCCGAATTTACACCCACCAACAACAAACAACAATCAACAACAAATATATCAAACCCCATAACAATAACAACGATCCATCCTTCCAGCAACCCCCAACATCAGCCCACATGTTAATATAAACAAATGACAAAAAGGAATCAGGGATTACCCATAACCACCTTTAACATATATAGCCCCCCTCATCTCCCCCCCCCCCCCCCCCCACCCAACTAATGTTCGAAGTTATCCAGTTCTTGAAAGTGCATAATGAATAATGCCCATGACTTGTAGAACCCCTCCGAGCTTCCCCTCAGTTCGGACTTAACCTTCTCAAGGGTCAAGTATTCCAACAGGTCGCCACGCCAAGGCACAGGGTGGAGAGGTCGCTCTCCATCCCAGCAGGATCCGCCTTCGGGCGATCAACGAGGCGAAGGCTATGATATCTGCCTCCGCAACCGTCTCCAACCCTGGCTGGTCCAACACCCCGAATGTGGCCTCCTGAGGACCCTGGTCTAGTTTCACGCGCACCACCTTGTAAATTACCCTAAATACCTCCTTCCAGTCCTCCCCTAGCTTTGGACAGGACCAAAACATATGAATGTGATTATGCCCCCCCCCCCCCCCGCGCAACGTTCACACACATCTTCTACCCCTTCAAAGAATCGGCTCATTCTCGCCCTCGTGAGGTGCGCTCTGTACACCACCTTCAGCTATATCAGCCCCAACCTCGCACACGAGGTGGCGGCATTCACTCGCCAGAGCACCTTAAACCAGACCCCCTCCTCTCTAACCTCTCCCAACTCTTCCCCCCACTTCGCTTTGATCCCCTCCAGTGGTGCCTTATCCTTTTCCAACATAGCTCTGTATACCGCTGACACTGTCCCCTTCTCCAGTCCCCTTGCCGCCAGCACCTCCTCCAACAACTTGGAAGCCGGTTCCTCCGGGAAGCTCTGTATCTCCTTCCTGGCAAAGTCCCGAACCTGCATATATCTAAACACTTCTCCCTGCTCCAGGCCATATTTCGCTTCCAGCTCCCTCAATCCTGCAAATCGACCCCGAAGAAACAAATCTTTTCGGGTCTTAATCCCCTTCTCTTCCCATTTCCGAAAGCTTCCGCCCCACCTCCCTGGCTCAAATCTGTGGTTCTCCCGAATCGGCATTTCCCATGACCCTGCCCCAACCCGAAGTGTTGGCGAAACTGCCTCCAGATTTTCAATGAAGCTATTATTACTGGACTCCCTGAGTATTTCCCCAGAGCTAACAGGAGCGGCGCTGTTGCGAGTGCTTTCAGTCCTGACCCCCTGCACAAACTCTCCTCCATTCTGACCCACTGGGAATCAACCCCTCTGACCCAGTTCCGCACCTTCTCCACGTTCGCTGCCCAGTAGTAGTACATCAGGTTCAGGAGACCCAAACCCCCTGTCTGCCTTCCCCTCTGTAGCAGCACCTTCCTCGTTCTGGCCACCTTCCCTCCCCATATGAACGAGGTAATCCTTCCCTCAATCTCCCTGAAAAAAGACTTTGGCAGGAAAATCGGTAGACATTGAAAAATAAACAAATCGCGGCAACACATTCATTTTAACCGCCTGTTCCCGACCCGCCAGTGACAGAGGGAGACCATCCCACCTTGCCAGATCGGCTTTCACTCTTCCCCACTAAACTAGTGATGTTGTATCTGCAAAGCCTTCCCCCCTCCCGGGCAACCTGCACCCCCAAATACCTAAAGTGGGTCCCTGCCCTACGGAATGGCAGCCCCCCCACCCCTGCCCCCACCCCCGGCCGAGACACCACAAAATACTCACTCTTGTCCAAGTTCAGCTTGTGCCCCGCCTTATCTCCATGTTCATAAACTGCACCCCTCGCTCGTCTCAGTTGGCGCACCGCCTTCCTGGTGGATAGTCGGTCGAAGCTCACCTGTAGTTCCTTCCTCTTTTCCAGCATCGCTGGGTCCCCATCCTCTGCATAACTCCTATCTACCTCCATCATCTCATCTATTACCCTCTGTCTCTCCAACCTCTCCTCTTTGTCCACCCTGGCCTTGAACAAAATTACCTCACCACTCACCACCGCCTTTAGAGCCTCCCAGACGACTGCCTTCAACACCTCACCCGTACAGTTGAATCTTACATATTCCTTAATTACCTTTTAAATTTTCTCACAGAATACTTGGTTCCCCAAAAGCCTCACATCCAGTTTCCACCCCGGCCTCTGCGCTACCCCCTTCTCCAGCACCATATCCACCCAATATGGAGCGTGATCTGACACAGCAATTGCAGAGTATTCCGACCCCTTGACTCCAGCCAGCAAAACCTTTCCCACCACAAAAAAGTCAATCCGCGAGTATACCTTATGGACTGCTGAGAAAATGAGTACTCCCGTTCCCTTGGGTGCAGGAACCTCCAAGGGTCCACCCCTCCCATTTCCACCATTAGCCCAGCCAGCGCCTTCGCCGCCCCCCCCCCCCCCCCCCCCCCCCCCCCCCCCGATGGGACCAGCGAGCACGGCCGTGATCTGTCCATCCTTGGCTCCTGCACCAAGATCCAGTCCCCCCCCCCACAATCCGCTCGTGTGTGTCCAAGTCGGGAATGGCCCCAAACACCTTCCTTGCGAATCCCACATCGTCCCAATTGGGACCGTATACACTTACCAGCGCCACTAATCTCCCCTCCAGCGCCCCTGCCACAATCACATATCTACCCCCCGATCTGCCACCACCTTCTCCATCTGGAAGCGTACCCTTTTGCTGACCAACACCGCTACCCCACGAGCCCTTCCATCAAATCCAGAGTGAAACACTTGACTAACCCAGCCCTTTTAAGTCCCACCTCGTCATTCACCCTCAAGTGAGTCTCCTGCAGCATTGCCACATCGGTTTTCAAACTTTTAAGATGCACAAGCACTCTTGACTGGACCTCCTAGCCCTCTCACGTTCCACATGACTATCCTTACTGGGGGTCTCTCCCCCCCCCCCCCACCTTTCTTATCCACCATCATCATACCCCCGGGCCCTGCCCCATAAGCCTGACCCTCCCCTGTCCATTGTTAACATCAAACCCCTTCCCTCCCTCCCGAGAACCCCCCCTACATTTCCCCCTGAAACAACATCCCCCAACATCCATCCCTTCCCCCGCCCCCCCCCCCCCCCCCCCCCCCTCTCGCTCGCCTCGTAGGCCCATTGAAGCCTGCTATCCAGGCTCCAACATCTGCAGCCCTCCTCTCCCCTCACCTCTGTTCACTGGCCGACTTTAGCTAGCTAGTGCAGGTGGCTCCCCCCTACCAAGACATATCATCCCCTTCCACCCAGTCCCAGAGGAAGAAACAAAACAAACCCAACAATCCAACCCCTACAATTCACTAACATAACATTTAACCGTCGCAACACAGAACGCCAATCGACCCACCATTAACTTGAACTCTATAACAATGCAAGGAGAAGTAAATTACAATACAAATCCGTAAAAAGAAAGTTATAACATTTATACATTTTCCGGCTGTTCAAACACAGTCCACAGTCTCTCTTCCAGTTCCGCTCTTCATGTCTGTCCCAAGCCTTCTGCCTTCACGAACGCCTCAGCAGCATCCGCTGTCTCAAAATAAAAGTCTTTGCCGTTATACGTTAATCTCAACTTCGCTGGGTACACCATACCAAATCGCGCCCCCTTGTACAACGTCGCCTTCACTCGCCCAAACGCCGCTCGTCTTTTTGCCAACTCCACCGTCAAGTCCTGGTAGATCCGGACCGCAGTACCATCCCATAGCACCTCCTGCTTCTGCTTCGCCCAGTTTAATACATTCTCCTTCACGCAAATCTTATGGAAGCAGATAATTACTGCCCTTGGCGGCTCGTTCACTTTGGGCTTCGACCTTAATGACCAATGAGCTCAGTCTAGCTCGTACCGGGAGGGGTTTTCACCCTCCCCCATCAGCTCCGCCAACTTCTTAGCAAAGTATTGTGTTGGCTTTGGGCCCTCTGTCCCTTCGGGCAAGCCCACAATTCTCAAATTGTGCCGCCTTGAGCGGTTTTCCAAGTCTTCAAGCTTTGCTCGGAGTCTTCTGTTAACCTACACAACCCTCCACAGCTCATCTCCCATCGAGGTGACCTGGTCGCTGTGTCGTGACACGGCTTCCTCCACTTCCTTCATCTTCTCGCCTTGCTCTCTCACCTCGGCCAATGCCTTTGCCACCTCCACCGGGGCGATTGCCTCTTCCACCAGTGACTTCAATGCGACCGCTGTCTCCTTTCTCAAGGCCTCCATGTGCCTCGCAAACTGTTTTTCCAGCTCCCAGGGCACCATCACCTCGGTCACCTTCTCCACCATAAATAGTGCGGCCCCGCTTTGCAGTTCGGCTTCCGCCATCCTGTCACTACTTTTATTCGTCTTCCCCTTCAGCGGCGACCCCGCGTTTCCTCCTTTCTTCGATGCTGCTTTTCACATCCTTTAGCGACTTATTGTTTTTTACTTTCTTTCTCTTCTCCTCTCTCCCCCTCCACCCTTATGTCCTTCATCAATCTGAACTATTTTTTTTTAAAAAGGGGGAAGAGAAATAAAACTTCACCAAACTTCCTTGAATCTTCAAATCTTCTTTCTTTCTCCTCTGCATTCATCCAGAGCTCCCCTGGGACCAGGCTTCATCCTCCTTTCTTCCTCCTAGGTGGGAGCCATCCAATGTGGGACACCCCACTTACATCGTGCCCTGGTCTCAGGCTTGCCGCCTCGGCCTCCTCGTAGCTCCGCCCCCGCTACTCTGGTCCCGACGCCGCGGTGGGCCCAGCGCCTCAGCCCCCGCCGCCCGACACCCGCGCGAGGTTCTTCACCGGTTTTTAAATCAGCCCCGCTGGCTGCTCGCGACGGCCCCCGAGGCCGACGATAGTCGGGGGGGGGGGGTGCGTTAAAACTCGGGTATTTCCCCGAAATCGCCGCGACTCGTGGCCACTGGCGGGAGCTCTTTGCGCTGCGGCCGCCCTGCGCGCCCACGCCACCGGAAGTCGTCGTAACTAAGTATTTGATGCATTCTTTTTGCTGAATACACTGAAATACAATAGTTAATTCATTATATGAAGCATTCACTGAAACAATGTCTAAATTTCCACAGTCAAGACATAGAATTTACAGTGCAGAAGGAGGCCATTCGGCCCATCAAATCTACACCGGCCTTGAAAGAGCATTGTACCCAAGCCCACACCTCCACCCTATCCCAGCAACCCCACCTAACCTTTGGACACTAAGGGGCAATTCAGCGTGACCAACCCACCTAAGCTGCACATCCTTGGGCTGTGGGAGGAAACCGGAGCACCTGGAGGAAACCCACAGACAGGGGGAGAATGTGCAGACTCCGCACAGTGACTCAAGCCAGGAATCTAACCCGGCTCCCTGGCACTGTGAAGCAACAGTGCTAACCACTGTGCTGCCCTACAGTTCTGGATGTGATCAACTGAAAAATCTAATCTAATTACTTATGAAGTTGCTGGTGTTTCAGCAAATTGGATGAAGTAATGAAGACACTGGAGTTCAATAGTTAATTCATTATCTGAAACAATGAATGTATTCTCACAATCAGGACATTTTTAATAATTTCACTCTTTAGCTATGCATTCAATTAGTACATAAAATTATGAATAAATCAATAATCTATCAGATGGTCACTCCTGCCGATACTGCCATTGACTGATGATGCATCTGCAGCAGGCAGATGTTTGAAGATGAGATCAAATATATAATTCCCTCTTGTTGGTTCCTTCACTAACTGCTGCAGACCCAATCTAGCCACTGTGTTCTTTAGGACTTGGTCTGTAGTGGTGCTACCCAAGCCAATCTTGGTGATCGAAGTCTCCCACTCAAAGTACCTTACGAGCCCTTGCCACCCTCCGTGCTTCCTCTAAGTAATCTTCAACAAGAAGGAATACTGATTCATCAGCTGAGGAGGGATGGCATCTGGTAGTCAGTAGGAGATTGCCTTGTCCATGTTTGACCTGATGCCTTGAGGGGTCCAGGGTCAACATTGAGGACTCCCAGGGCAAATCCCTTCCAGTGTGCCGCCACCTCTGCTGGGCGGCACACTTTTGTGGCCTCACCTTCTCTAATTCTGTTAATATCTCCAACCCACATCACTCTATCCCCAGATTTCCGCATTTCTGGAACTCTGGCCTCCTGTGCATCCCTCCCTGTCCTGATCTCACCATTGGTGGCTGTGCCTTCAGCTGTCTCGGTGCAAAGCTCTGTAATTCCCTCCTTTAAATCCCTCGGCTTCTCTATCCCTCTCTCTTCCCTCATGGCCCACTTCAAAGCCCACCCCTTACTAGGATTTTGGCCACTCCTATTGATATCTTCTGCTTTGGTTCAACATCCATGTTTTCCTGACTTTCCTTTTGGACAGGATCTTGTCTCCAAGATGTTGCACGTTGACCCACATCGACGCTTAACAGCAAAACAAGTCTTGAAACATCAGTGGATCATTGACCGAGATCAGCTGCCACAGAGCCAGCTGTCCCGGCAGGATGTCCAGCTTATTAAGGTAGGCTGTATTTTCATTGTGTGAGCAGGTATGTGTACTGGCAACTGCCTCCAAATTTCTCTTGGCATTCTCCCCTGCCTCGATGGCATCACCGTGTTGTGGAGCAGAGTCGTATAAGTGCCAGTTGCTGGCGCAGAACTAGGCTCACTTCCCAGAACTATTCCATTTAATCTCCACACTTAACTGCACTGTACTACTGAAATAAGGTAAACCCTGAAATTGTTTTGTTGCCATGCGGTGTATGCTGATCAATTGTGATATCTTTACCCTCCAAGAAGTTTTTTTTTAAACAATAGTGGCCTGGTACAAGTTATTTTCATTCACTGGCTGTCAATAGGTACTGAAGTAGCCTTGACATAAAGTTCAAGGTGTTTTCAAAACTGTTTAGTGAGCTTCCATGAAGCAATTGACTGAAATGTGTTTCTATGGATTGAACTGTTCATCAACCCAGGGTCTATATCACAGTAAATGGAGAAAAATTACATTAACCCTGTACACGTTCATGTATTTTGTGTTGAAATTTGTTTCTTAAAGGAGATATTTTTTAACAATGTGTTCTTGTCCCCGCTTTTCACAGGGAGCAATGGCTGCCACATTCTCAGCATTGAGCAGCTCCCCACCAGCACCAAAATTGGATTCCGTGAAAGCATCGACTTTGGCTCAGCGCAGAGAACTTAAAAAGCTCCCGTCCACCTCACTGTAACTCAGCATCTTTGTCTGCAACTCACTTTGAGCAGTAGAAGATCCCAGGAAACCCAAATTAAGTGCACAATTACAGAAACTGTTCTTCCCCAAGATGTGGCAATTCACAGGAGCGTGAGCTTTCCGTTGAATCTTTGGGACAATCCTGTAGTACTTTAGAGATAAAAAATAAGGGGAAGGAACCAAGGGGGAACTGCCTGTTATCATGTGAAATAGCTTTCACCTTACAATGCTGTTGTATAGTCTTCAATTTGCCACACAAGTATTCTGTGGAGAGCATCTTGCAGCAGGCAAGAAACTCTGATTTCTGTTTAAGAGCATTTCCTATTAATTTTTAAAATGTTACTTTTAAGTACCTGTAAAGGAACAATACTTTTAAAACTGTGATTGTGAGCACACTCTGAACAGAAATCATTTGCAGATCATGAAGAGGATAAATGTTGGTGAATCACTGGACAGTGATCGGGGCAAACCCCAGGTTCAGGCTATGCTGCAATATCCTCAAGAATTTTTAAGATTTTAAACATCCAATCGTGTATTAAAGCTTACTGTAGTTCATGCAGTCCTCCTTGTTTCAGAGCTACCTTTTCCTTCCATGTATTTTCATTTATTGAATCATAGTTCATATTCTTTACTTGGTAAACATTTCAGTCAAATGCTGAGTATATCACTGATTAAAGACGTGCTTAATTCTGCTTTATTTCCTTTCCCATGATCCTAGGATCATGTGAACTAAATATTATAAATGAACAGATGCCTTGTAATAATTTAATCTGCCACTGGTACCAGAAACTCAAGCCATACAACCAAAATGTTTAAAAACAAATCACCCATCTATTGATTTTAAATATCTTTGTGGACGCTATAAGAAAAAGGTTACATGACTGTGAGTAGTCAATCCAATTCAAATGGAACCTTCAAGTGCCATATATATTTATTTACTCCCGTACCAGCAACCCTGAACAGGCGCCGGAATGTGGCAACTAGGGGCTTTTCACAGTAACTTCATTTGAAGCCTACTTGTGACAAGCAATTTTCATTCATTTCATTTCATTACCATTTATTAGTTATTCCATAGCAATTTCTTGGCTTCTGCTTTCCGGACATTGTCAGTACCTGGAAAGTTTGCATACTCAAAGAGTGCCTGCGTATCCAACTAGCCTCAACACATGGAAGGCCTGCATGTGCGGTGATTGACTGCATGTCTGGCAAGTGTCAGCCCCTGAACTGATTAGCGTACCTGGGGATTATCGACAACTAGAATGAGTGTGTTCTAAATGAAACAGTTCTCATTTAAAAGGGTAATTTCTTGGTGACCAATCTGGACATCCATGACGTGCAATGGGCCACCAGCAGCAGCAGTAGAATGGTTCTCCACTGCAACTTGTAACTTCGTGGCCTGGCACATCTCTTACTTTCCATGGCTAACAACCTCAAGGACCAACTTAGTTCAGTGAAAAGTGTAGGTGAGCATGTCAGGTACAGCACCTAAAAACAAGGTATCAAACCAGTATAATAACAACACAGGACATTGAACAAACTAGCTACGCCGAAAGCCAATCTGTTCCAGTGAAGCTATAACACGACCTGATTATATGGAAAATTACCCAGGGATACCCTGTTCACAAAATGCAGAACAAATACAATCCAGCCAATTACTGCTCCATCAGTCTACTCTCAACCATCAGCAAAATGAAGATATATCGACAATGCTATTAAGTAGCACTTACTCATCAATAACGTACTCACCGATGTTAAGTTTCAGTTCCACAAGGACGAGACAGCTCCAAACCTCATTATAACCTCAGTTCAAACATGGGCAAAGACTAATTCCAGACCTGATCTGTGAATACCCTTGACAACAAAGCAACATTTGACTTGAGTGTGGCATCAAGGAACCCGAATAAAATTGCAGGTGACGGGAATCCAAGAAATCTCTCTGCTGGCTGAAGTGATGCGAAGTACAAAGAAAGATGGTTATGGTTGTTGGAAACAAATTTTCTCTACCAATGAGCCTTGCTGCTGAAGTTCCTCGGAGCAGCGTCTCAAACCCAACCATCTTTATAACAATATAATCTATATTAGTGTCACAAGTAGGCTTACATTAACACTGCAATGAAGTTACTGTGAAAATCATCAATGGCTTTCAGTTCGTTATAAGGTCAGAAGTGGGGATATTTATTGATTGAACAATGTTCAGTCCCATTTATGATTTCTCAGGTAATTAAGCAGTTTGTGCCCACATGCAGCAAGACCTGCGAGGCATATAGGTTGAGTTGATAAGTGGCAAGTAAAATTTGCGACACACAAGTGACAGGCAACAACTATTAAGAGAATCTGACCATCTTTCCTTGACATTCAATGCCATTACCACCATTAAGAATTCCCACCAGGAGAAGGGCCCGTACTGCGCTGTAATGTTCTATGTTCTATCTACATCCTGGGGATTAGAATTGACCAGTTCCTTAATTAGGCCAGCTGCAAAATTAAAGTGGTTGCAAGGGACAGTAAAAGGCTGAGAATTCTGTGGTGTGTAACTCAACACCAGCCTTCCAAAGCTTTTTCACCATTTGCTAGGCACAAATGAAGATTTTGATGGAACATTCCCCGACTTGCTTGGATGAGTGAAGCTGCAACACATCAGAAACTTGACACCACCCAGTACAAAGCAGCCTGCTCAACTTCCACCCCATCCACTATTGCAAAATTCACTCCTTCCATCACTGATGCACCATGGCAGCAGTGCGTACCATCCACAAAATGTCTGATAACAACTGATCGAAGCTCCTTCGACAGGACCTTTATAAACCTGTAATTCTACATGTTGACAGACAGGGGCAGCAGGCATATAGGGAATGCCACCTAGAAGTTCCCCAGCCCAACTCCTGGACAGAACAATTGCTATTCCTCCACTGTCACTGGGCCAGAATTGTGAAACTCCCTCTTTATTAGCACTGTGGGGATACCCACAAAACAAGAACTGTAGCAATTAATTATCAGCTTCTCAAGGTAAATTCGGGATGGACAATCAATTCTGGCCTTGGCACCTACATCCACATCCTGTAAACAAATGAAAAAAACTTCAGCAGGAATATTTATCCAAAGTCTGGATTGGCAACTCTTTCAAATCAAATAGTTGACTTTATTTTACAATATTGGATAATTGATTACAGGAGTCATTACCAACCAGTAAAACAAGTAATTATCGCACCACACATGCCAGACAATGACAATCTCCAACAAGAGAGAATCTAATTGTCATCTCGTGACATTTAATGGTATTCCAATCGCTGAATCCCCACCATCAACATCCTGAGGGATACCATTGATCAGAAACTGAATAGGACTAGCCATATAAATATTGTGGCTCCAACAGCAAGTCAGAGATCAGGAATCCTGTGGTGAATAAATCACCTCCTGACTGCCCAAAGCCTGTCGATCATCTACAAGGCAGAAGTCAGGAATGTGGTGGAATACTTTCCATTTGCCTCGTTGAGTGCAGTTCCATCAACACGCAAGAAGCTCGATATCATCCAGGACCAAGCAGCCCACTTCATTAGCACCGCTTCCACAAGCATTCACTCCCTCCACCTCTGATGCACAGTGGCAGCAGCATGTAACATCTACAAAATGCGCTGCTGGAACTCTCTGAGGCTCCACAGGCAGCACTTTCTAAATTCATGACCACTGCCATCCAGAAGGACAAAGTAGATAGATAGGCAGTAGATACATAGGAACACCACCACCTGAAGTTCCCCTGCAAGTCACTCATAATCCTGACTTGGAAATTTATCACCGCTCCTTCATTGTCGCTGGGTCAAAATCCTAAGCAATTAGGGATGGGCAATAAATTCTGGCCGAGTCAATGACACTAACATCCTATAAATTATTTTTTTTTTTTTTTAAACATAAGTGGCATTAGAAACTGAGCACTTGGGAGCAATATTCTTCTGGGTGCAAATGTGTTTTTACTTCGGAGCACATCCAATTCTCCCCGCATCCCTGACCCCGCACCATTTTTCTCGAGCCTTTTTTGTAATTCAGAAATGCCACACTGCAAAACGTATCCTTATCCCTACTGAGGTTGGGTTCTTCAATTTAAATAAGAATTGGATTTCCTCCCGAGCCATTTTTATCTGATGGTGTGAGGCTTTGGAAAGCCCATTTAAAGTAAACCAGATTTGAGAATTCATGAAGAAAATAGCATGCCGAGGAGTTTGGACCATTCTTAAAGTGTAAAATGTTTTCATATCTTCAAATGTCACTATTAGCTGCTGTATTGTAATGTATGTGTTTTAATACAGTGATTCATAATTGGGGTCTGTACTTTAAAGGTAAGTTGACCCTTGCTTTGTGTATTTGTTCACATGAATTACAGTTCTTTTCCAATGGAGAAAATGTTGCAGTGTGTCCAGTCAGCATGTGCTGTGATTGTTCCACTAATTTAAGTGGCTTTGGCTGATTTTTTTTTTTAATACTGGCTTTGGCACTTAGAAATCTATCCACTTTGGTTGATTGTTCTTTCCTTTTCAGAACTGATCTGTTGTTCAGACAGCTGTGCCCATTATCAATGTTTGGCTGAATTTCAATTGTTCATAGGTTTCAGATCAGCAGATTCATCTGAGAATGAATGACAGGTTTCACAAAGTTGTAATAACAGATTGTCCCTTTGATGTGATTTCTGGTTTGTTGACTCAGCTAATAGGATTATTTTTATTATTTCAGAGGGTTTGGGCACTGCTAGCTTGGCCAACATTTATTGTACATCCCTAATTTCCCTCGAGAAGGTGGTGATGAGCTGCTTCCTTGAACCATTGCATTCTGTGTGGTTTAGGTACATCACAGTACTGTTCGGGAGGAAATTTCAGAATTGTGACTCAACAGCAGTGAAGGAATAGTGATATAGTTACAAATCAGAATGGTGTGTGGCTTGGAGGGAAATCTGCAGGTTTTGATTCTCCCATGCACCAGGTGCCTTTGTCCTTGGGTGGTAGGCGTTGTGGTGGTGTAAGGTGCAATATTACAAGGTTTTATTTTTGCATGTCAGAATGCAATAGTTTCCTCTGTATCAAGACTTTTATTAGTTGGTGAGAGGTTTATTTTTTCCCAAAAAACTGCAATATTGATAGAAAGTATTATATACTTTCTATCAATATTGCATGGAATATGTGTGGGCTGTACATAGTGTATGGTGGGTGAGCAACTATGAAGGATACATTGGGGTGCCATGGATGATCTGGGTTGACATAGGGTGGGGGTAAAGAACTTTAAACACTGTTGGGAACTGATATTGTTTTCTAAAACTGAGGTGGGCCTATAATTGGCACCTGCATTTGTTACGCAGTCCAGCGTGGCTTGTAATCTGCATTGCAAAACTGATCCCAGTGTGAAAAGCCAAAAATGAAGTGTGAAGTCACACACCTGTTGGGTTTTCAGTTTGTAAACGCAAAAGTGTGCAGGTCAAAGTTTTCCAAGCCCAGAGTAAGATTCAGCCCTCAGTTGTAGTAGATTAACATTGGAGCATATCAAGATGTTATTGCTTTAGCTCACAAACCTAGAGAGGGTGTACAGTTTAAAACCTTATTGTATGCAAATACTTATATTAAAGCCGCAAGCACATTGGATCACAGAGTTCTATTCAACTCAACCTGCAGTTTGGTTATATAATCATTGAAACAGTACACTTGTATATATTCCACACCCTGACTTACCAATAACAAACAAAAAATACCTCACCCTGAAGTAGAAATGAATTCCTTCAGAAAATTGACATTATTGAACTTGTGTAATGATTTACACTTTATATTCTATTAATCAACATCTCAGAGGTAATTAATGTTTGGTGAATTTTTTGAGCTGCTTAATAATATGATTGCACTGAACATGCAGATTTATAGATCCACATGCAAAGTTGAATAATATCTGCTGTCCTTTGACTAGCTGTTTAGTACAAATAATCTCATTCTGTCGACTCATGTCCAAGTGGCTGTGTGGTGTTGTCATTCTCTGTGTATTCCATCATGTTATCTCCTGGCTGTTAAACCTGTTTTGCCAAAGAGACAATCTTCTCATCCCAGACTCCAGTTCTTGAGTCATTAACATTTTTAAGATGATCTTAAATTGGTGACCTTGTTGGGTCCCTGCTTCTGTTCGTGTTACTGCTGCAATGATTTGTTATGAAGGGACCACGTAAGAAACTAAGTAGGCTTTAACTAGTTTCTGAAACAAAAGCAGAAAATGCTAGAAAAACTCGCAAGTCTGGTAGCATCTGTTGAGTCCGTATAATTTCTTCAAAGCAAAAGAGAGGGAGAAATGTGATGGATGGTATACTGTATAAGATGGGATGGAGGCCGGCACGGTGACACAGTAGTTAGCACTGCCGCCAATGACGCTGAGGACCCAGGTTCGATCCCGGCCCTGTGTCACTGTCTGTGTGGAATTTGCACATTCTCCCCGTGTCTGCGTGGGTTTCACCCCCACAACTCAAATATGTGAAGGTTAAGTGGATTGGCCACACTGAATTTCCATTAATTGGAAAAAAATAATTGGGTACTCTAAATATATATGTTTTTAAAAGCACATTCTGATATCTTATCTTTCTGCCACTGCTTAGAACCTTCTATAGCCATTCATGTTGCCATTAATGCTTCCTCTATCTTGTGATCTACACATCTTTATTGTAATCACTCCTAGCTCCCATCTTCTATTCAGCTACAGCTGCTCCACCCCCTCTTATGTAGTATATAATCCATGTATCCTTCCCTTTAGCTCTAAAGAAGTCATATGGAACTGAAACGTCAACTCTGTTTCTCTCGTCACAGATACAGCCAGACCTACTGAGTTTTTCCAGCAATTTCTGTTTTTGTTTCAGATTTCCAGCATCCTCGGCATTTTGCTTTAAATTTATTGAACTTGTTTCTGTTGGAAAAAGGCAGATTGAAAGTGAGATGGGGCCTGGGCTTCAATGCTGGGAGATAGGGCGTCTGCATGCTGCAAGTCTACAATTGAAAGTCAGTCTTCAATGAGATTAGAAAATAATTGGTTTTCGCTGAGAGGTGGATATTCAGACACACTACCAGAAAAATGAGTTAATTATATCCAAAATGTAAGTGGGGTGCGTCCCCAAAATCAAATATTTATTTGGGATTGGAGGTTTTGGAGATAGTTGTGGCATAATGGCTTATCCGGTACTGGGGAAGGACAGATGAGCGAACCTTAGTGTCTGTGAGGCAGCAAGCTAGGTTTGAATGCTGGAGTTTGCAAGATGGTTTGGAGAGCACATGGTATGCAATATACAAACACTTCTACTACATGCTGCCTATGTATATATTTGCATAATATATCTGTAATGCATACATTTCATGCATCTAACCTCTATAATGATGTGAACCTTTTTGGAGGTGACCCCTGTGTAAAACAAACTTGATGTGCTCACTGGATTCATTGTAAATGGGTTTGTATTCAGGATCAGGTATCCTGCATCAGCTTACAGAGCCCAGTGCCCACAGGCAGTTGAATCAAATTCAGGCTTCCATTTTTGTTTAAAAAATTAGTATGTTTCAACATAGCGTTACGATCAGGTGAGGAGGGGTTGAAATGCTCCTCTCTTTTCTCTCACCTTATTTGACTGCTACAGGTCTCTTTGGTTTGGAAAAGGACATCTTGCCAAGTCAATGAGTACTTTACTATTTACATGCTATGATCATAAAATAACCAATTGGATAGGTGTTCTTGAGTTGAACAAAGAAAGAGATTAAGTAAAATAATGAAATATGCCCTGACATTCACTCACAATTGAAGTTCGCATACACACAAATACAAATTTGTGTGTATGTGAATTTACAGAAATTACAGAGTGGGAAAGGATAAGTTTGCCAAATTGGTGTCCATAAAAAGTAAAAGGATAAATAATCTGTTGTTTGGTTACTTGGCTGGTTTCAGGCTGAAATCGATGCTTCCGATTTAAAGATGTAGGTGACTGAGTTGGTTGTTTTTCTGGAGACAATAGTGCTGGATTTAATTATTTTAAGAAATCTCTGTCCCTGGATAGTCATGGTCAGCAAAGAGGACTCAAAGCATTCTAATTGGGTTAGGAGAGAGGGATGCGGGAGAAACCCTAATTGGATCTTCTCTCTATGCTGCTTAATTTAAAAAATGATATTGTATATTCCAAGGGTAACTTCATTTGCTCATGTGTGAAAGCTATTTTAGCTAGGGTTCCATTGTCAAGCGATTAGTCTTAATAGTCCTTTCCCAACAGTTAAATATCTCAGGTGATTGCTTTATTGCCTTGTTAATAGGGCAGGAAATGGGAGGCCTTCACACACCACTGAAACCATTGCTTTTGATTGGTTTTGCAGACTGTCTCCATTCCAAAGAATTGGAAAGTTCAATGCATAGTAATACAAATTGAAGTAACCATATTTGGCTGTAATCTCAAATCACCTCATCTGTTTTTTTTTAAAAAGTGTTTTTAAAAGTTCAATTCAGGTTTCCAGCCGGTGGATTAAAAATCATTACTTGACATAAATTGCATCTTCATCATGACAATAGAAATCTCATAAACTGTAAACTTACAACGGATAGCAGGAAGAACTTTTTTTACATGGTGATAAATATTTGTATTAATGTACCAAGCAGGTAACAGGAACACCAATATTGAAATTATTCAAAACATAATCTGTTACCATGAAGGGATTGGACAAATAAGCTTTAATTGATGAAGCAGTTAGTTCACACCCTTCACATTATTAAATTATGTAATATTCTGTTCCAAAAAATCTGAAATGCAAAATTATGCTGACCTCGGATGGAATGCATGCTATCAAAATCTAGTCATATAGGATCAAATTGAAAACATTCTAATTATGTTATTTAGACCTGGAAAATTTGGCCATAATCCTTACTGCTTGCTGGGATAAAAAATACTTGACATTTTTTAAATTGCACAATATATCTCCTGGTTTAATCAGAGATGCTGGGTGGGTTTCTCTGTCACCCGACGCCAAAATAGTGTTCGGCGATCGAGCGCAGAATGGACTCCCAACACCGGGATCGGGGCTGGCGCCAGCCCACCATGCTCCGCCCGCTCCAAAATGGCGTCATCACACGGCGCACTGTTTCAGTGCCATTGGCACGTCATCGGCCGGCCCTCCCATGATACACTGCCCTGATGGGCCAAGTTCACAACGGTGTGGGACAGGTATCATCTGAGCCGGCGTGCAGGCTGCAGACTGTCCAGCACCGCCACACTCGGCCGGGATCCAAGCCGCTGGTCAGGGGGGCATCTGCCAGGGTTGGGGGGACTGGTGGGGGGTGGCCAGGAGGTGGGCTGTGGGGTCGCAGTTTGCAAGTTAGGTTACGCGTACGGCTGGTGCCATGTTATACGGCTGCAGGTTGTCAGCTGTGCGCATGCACGGCCCAGGACTCGGCCATTCTCCGGCCCTTTCGGAGGGGACGGCGAGGGTTTCATCGTGAAAGTCGACACATTCTACGCTGACATCAGCACTTAGTCTCCAGAATGGTTAATCCAGCCTGCTATGTTAAATCACACTTTACAAATAAAATCCTCACTTATGCTTGGTTTCCTTAATGGAAACTGTCTCTCAAGTTGTTTAACTTCTTATGCTTGCTGCATTCTCTGGCAGGCATTTCTAATTCTGGACTCTGCATGGTGTTGCTGTGGTTAATCAGTGCTGTTGGTCTCTTATTTGCATAATTACTGTTTATTAGTAAATATTTTCAGTGAAATCAGGGTTTGCTTTGCTTTGATGAATGAGCACTGTGCAATGTCTGCAGCTCGCAATTATCTTTAATTAATGCCGTCATTAAATTGATATGATTAAAAACGTTTCATAGGATGTAATATTTTCTATCATTTCAAATGATTCTTGACTTTGTAATTTGTTGTTGTAATTTTATGTTCTGAATATTTCTGCTACATCTGTCAAGAGGCCTATACTGCAAAACTGAATAAATTCCCAGCAGAACTGCATTGACTGAGTCTCCTCAATCTCTTGCATTTTTCTTGAGTCACTTATTATTTATGTCTCTCTGAGAATCGTGTTGCGACCATAGCAAAGGACAGGAGCAAGTCAGCTCAAATTATTACACTGTCAGAGAAGGAGATGCTGTTGTTGCCACCATATCAGCACACTGAGCAAAGGGGTCAAGAGGGAGAGAACAGATTTTCTTTAATTTAATGGATACAGCCACAGTACCATCCTTTCCCAGAGCAGGGTTAATAACAACAGCTTGAATTTATATAATGCATTTAACATTGTAGAACATCCCAAGCTTCTGCGCAAGTGTAATCAGATAAAAATTTATGCTGTGCCAAAGGAGGAGATATTCGGGCAGAAGACCGCAGCTTAATCAAAGAGCTTGGGTTTAAAGAGTGTCTTAAAAGAAAGAGGCAGGGTATGAGAGAGGCCGATGTTTTGGCCTTTGCCTCCCTTTTAGCCCAGAGACAGATTTTGCATGTGTGGCGGGACTCGGGGGGGGGGGGGGGGGGGGGGGGGGGGCGGTAAGATTGTTAAAATGGGGAAGGCAGGATGTAAGATGGGGTTGGCGTCAGGGGAGGAGGTGTAGTGTGGTTGTTGACTGAATTGTTTTGTTCTTCAAATTATTTTTGTATATGTGAAAATATGTTGAATAACATAATTTTTTTAAAAAAAGAAATAGGCTGAGAGGGATAGGGAGGTAATTCCAGAACTTCGGGCCTCTACAATTGAAGGGACAGCCAGCCATCAGTGCTGAGTTACAGAGACATTCCCAGATCCGATGCCATTGTAGATCTCTGAACACAGGGCTGATGGAGCAATGGGTCTTGGTGTAAATTAGGATATGAGTAACAGAGGTTTTGTATGAGTTTAAGTTTATGGAGGTGGAAGATGTATGATTGGCCTGGAGAACATTGGAATTGTCAAGTCTGGAAGTAACAAAAGGTTAGCAACTCCAATGGAATGAACTAATTAAAAGATCTTGAATAATTCCTTTCTGCTCTGAACATTTTAAAAAGTATCACACCAGACTCCGGATAATGACACTCCTGAAAATGATACTTATGCTTTGTCAGGTTTTATTCAAAATTCAAGTGCAGTGCGAAGCGTTAATCCTTTACATTCAATCTGAGCTTTATTTCTCATAATCCTGCAACGGTATGACTGAACTTGGTTGGATGACAAACACTAGTTTGTTTTTATGAGTAATTATTTCACAGAATTTTTATAGTTCCAAGGGAAGCCATTCAGCCCATCAAATGTCTTGATTGAACTTCAGACTCTACCTCGATTGGCATTAGAAGTGTTGAACTCATTAAATGGGACAGAATTGTGAGGAAATTCTGTTTGGGTGGTGACCGATGGTAAGGATTGAAAACTATATTCAGTTTGGATGCAGTTATTTGCCTGCTCTTGAACAGACGGTTGCTATTTATTTCTAAGCAGGGAGCTGAGATTCGCATTTGCATTGATATTTCAATTTTTGCGTTGTGCAATTTCCCAGTAATGGTGTGATGAATGTAGGAATTTCAGCTATTTTGTATTATAAGTATTTGGTGAAGTACGGGTTAAAAGCCTGGGTTAGAGTGTGTTTGACTGCTGAAGTCATGTTTTAAAAGAATCTTGGTTTGAAAGACAACAAAGCTTTTAGGAGCCAGCGATGAAATTACCATCATAAAAATCTTAGGCTAATATAATTTTCTTTTGATTAAGGCAATTCCCCGGGGAGTTGATTCATTTTCAGCTTGGCGAGATTATGTAATTGCTGGGTGGAGCTAAGGCATCAGGCTTTTTGAGAAAGTATTTTCAGTTCAGTTCTGTCCTGGGACTGCAAGTCAGGTTTTGCTCTCTGCAGTTTGGTTTAAAAAGACATTAACGGTCTTTAAAACCGTACAGATATGTCTGAGGAAAAGGGGAAGCTGAAACAAGCCAGCTGAAAAAGCTTTTGAAGACTTACAGCTAGAATTACTGCACGGGTCTGACCGGAGTTATCTTTTCTGTGAAGCAGTGACAAGCGATCTCTTTTTCCAAGAATATCTCTGGAAAGCAAGTAAGCAAGTATTCCTCTGTCTCATTGGTATTTAACTTGGATTGAAAACTGAGATGGTTGTTTTCTTGTTGTTTAATATGGGAATAAAGATAATAATTATGGGTATTGTATTCAAGATATTGAGTAGTATTGTGTAAGGGGTAATTGTAAGATATTTTCAGGTCTGGTGTTAAAGATTTTAATACTGTGTTAATAATAAAGTTTGTTTCAATATACCAAATTCCTTTGTGAAATTACTCCTGGACCAAAGTATTCTTTCCTCACAGTCTTGGAAAATTTTAATTAAATATTGGGGTTTTTGTCCAGTATCCTAGCCAATGTTGTGATCTGGTCTGGGATCGTAATAATGGTACTGCGGCTAAATGCCAGTTCAAACAGAGAATCTGCGGGAGGTTCATGTGAAAAACATCGATGTGACACCTGCACCGATTCTGCTATTATTAATGGACTAGCACCATCGCCACGTGGAACACAGTCAATTCTAATGCAAAATGATGCCCGATTCGCCAGGTCAGTGATTGACACTCCAGAGGCTGACAAGCCGCAGCCGCACATAAACGATTCTCCCCCCACACACACCATCCCAGCCAAAAGGATGGCAGCGAGGAGAGCGGCACCAAGATTTACAGACGCAAAGCTGGAGACCCTCCTGGATGCGGTGGAGGAGAGGCGGATGACCCTATACCGCGGCCTGGGAAGGAGGCTGTCAGCCGCCGTTGTCCGTCATGCCTGGGCACAGGTGGCAGAGACAGACAGCGCCATGGGCTTCGTCGTCTAGATGGGCCAGCAGTGCCAGAAGAAACTCCATTATCTCAGGGCGGCCAAGGTGAGTAGGTAGCAATGTGCCTTCTTTCTATATTGTCTATGTCCGAATGCTCAGAGTCGACAGGTATCGAATGATACCATCACAAGTTTCAACCGGCTATCGATCAAAGAGCCAAACACCAGTTAGTTGGTTCAAGGTTAAGGGTACTTCATTTGCATACAATCAGTCATGCAACATAAACACTACTAGTTAACTACGCTATTACTAAGACAACCTGTACTTAACTTCGGGCACCCGGCTTAGGTCAGGAAACTGGCCGCTGTTCAATTCTGGATCTCTTGGGTTTGAAGTGGTAACTGCTGCTCGGCTGGACTCGTCCTTCTGGTAGTGGGCATTGAACTCAAACTTGCTTCTGGTGTTGCTGCAGTCGGCAATGGTTGTAACTGGGTTACCAAGGCCAAAAGAGAGCGAGCATATGGCAAACTCTTGCTTTATACTTGGGGGTTTTCGCGCTCTTTTGGGCAATCCTTCAATTTGGGCCTTACTAATTGGGTGATCCCTGATCCCTCAGCCAACAAGTGGGCGGGGATCTGGATGACTGAGCATGTCTCAAGCGGTCATTGACCCTGTTCTTTGCGTTTCCCTTGGATAGGCAGTGGCGCCAAAATATCTGGGACTGTCCCAGTTAATGGAGCACCAGTCCTTTGCGTAGGGGGGGATGGGCCATCACCTGCTAATCGGCCTGATTAACATGCTAATGGGACGGGGCTTCGATACCGTCTGGACTTTGCTGACGAATATTCATTTCAGGCTCAGAACCTGACTGACTCTTGGCTTGTCCATTTTACCCATCAGTCTTTGCGAGTTGCTCTGTGCTTAGTTGAAAGTGACCATGTCAGATGGCTACACTCCGTCCTCTTGATCCACAACGCAAAGCATGAAGGACCACAATACTGGGTCGTCTTTGTTCTCTTGGGATGCCGGGTACCCTTAACCAAGGACAGTTTCTACTCTACTCTGTCCTATGGGTCCAAAAACATTTACCTAATTTCCCGAAACAACATATGTCTAAGAATCTCTCGGGGCCATTTAACATTCAGTAAAAGGGGAGCCTCTTGCTGCCTCCAACTAGATTACACTCATGCTGCTATTTACAATCCAAAAACTTATGTTACAATACAAAAAAAATATTCGATAGCAGCATCGCATTTCTTCCCATCACTGAGACTTACATACACAGAAAAATAAACTTTATTAACATAAACAACAACCGCGGAATTTATTAAAGAAAAGGTTCAGAAAGAGTGTGGGTCTGCTGGAGTCCGAGGAAAGGGGCTCTGAATGTGTAAACTGGGGGGCTGGAGGCTCTCCGTCTCCATTTCTGCAATCTAATTGTCTGAATGATGCGGTACAATATGGTTATTACTAGTAAGTGTGTGTATGACAGTGAATACCACTTAATGAGGTTCTCACACCATATGGGGGTATCGGTGGCTGGGTGCGTGTGCTGGGTGGTCGTGATCGGGGCCGGTGTGAGGGGGGTAGAGGTACGTAACGCGCTCAACTGGACTGTTCCAGTGACAATCATGATGCCGATCATCAGGGTCGTCGTCATCCTGTTTTGGTTTCCCTTCACCGTCAAGTGTCTTCGTATCTCTCTAAAGTAACAAGCATAGTGTCTGTTATAATCCTGTTGTTTAATATCTCATATATCCGTCTGTGTCTCCTAAACGTCAATTCTCCGATTATGATCGTCACCCTATGTGACACCCTCATTTTTTTTTAAACAACCATTTGCAGAGACAAGACATCACAAACGTTCTTGTGTAACAGCGCGAGCACTCTCGCAGCCTGTGGTCGATGAACTGAGTTGACGGACAATTTATCCGTCCTCTGCAAACTTGTTTTACCAACCAAGTGTTTCTACCATGTAAATAGTACGTGGGGGAATAGCAACCGAAGGGTTGACGGGAAGGGCAAAAGAAGTGGCAAAGAGCATTCTTTAAACCACAGGACTCAAAAAATACATAAAAAGAGTTTTGAAACCAAGTAGTCGAATGGGGTGGTGCGTATGGTCTGCGGCAGGGCAAAAATGGGTGGGATCCCCGGGTAGGGCGGTGATCAGTGCCGTTGCTCCACTACCCCAGCTTGGCTGACCAAATGTATAGGGGGTCCCCAGGCAGGGCAGGGATCAGTGCCGTTACTCCACTGCCTGAGTGACCTTCCAAGAGCGGAACGAATTTGTAACAATATGGGTTGCCGACAAACTAGTTTCACTAACTGCCATGTGGCTTCAGACGAGTAATTATGGCTCCATCAAGAACGTTGATGTGAGACTGAAAGAAGAAATTGTATCAAGAAATTCAGTGAGATCGACACGAGTAGTCGCACAAATAAACAAACATTCAACATATAAAAATAACAAATTAAAGATAAAAAAACACACAGGCTCCATCAGGGTACAGGACATCGTAAATCAAGATCGGTTCCTGACTCTCTTCATCTGGACACCTCACGATTCCATCTCAAAAAGATTTTCAAAGGGGTTACTATGGTGGGATTCAGACTCGTAGCTGTCGCCATCTCCCGGGTGGCAAACTCTTTCATTGAGTTGCATGCTAACGTGGCAAGTACCGATGTGGGGTCCATTTCGTCATTTCTCGTCAAGCGACAGGAATTGTCACTGTGCCGGTGCTTCATGGTCCATAGGGAAGTTGTCAGGGGGGGTCACTATCGTCAGGTGGTCAGGTTCCAGATTGGGCAGATACATTGTTTCAAAGGGGCTGAGTGTATTGTCGTCAGAGTCTCTGGGCCTGTAGTGACTGGGACCTGCTGCGTGGGATCTCTGTTCGGGTCTTTCAGGAGCTTCAGTGGTGCTGTCACTGTCACTAGCAGCCAAATCAAGCGTCAGGGTGAAATTTGATTCTGGGGGCGTGGTCAAGGTCGCGTCTGTGGACGTGCTGCTGCTGGGGGAGAGGGAACTTGGGTTGTCAGTGGGCGGGTCCTCAGTGTCTGTCATCGCCAATGAGAGATGGTGCGAGTGACTGCACTGTGTTCCATAAACCCTAAGTTGATTTTCATGGAACCATCCTGATTTTCCGTTTGGAAACGTGATTTTGGAAACGTGATTTTGTAAACCGAGTGGCTTGCCTTGTCTGAAATTGAATAGGGTCCTGCAAATTTCGGGGAGAGGAACGCACTAGGGTTGTACAAGGTGATCATTACCTGCTGTCCGACTGTATACTCCGTCGGGTGTACAGTTTTGTCAAAGCAGGCCTTACTCTGCTTTCGTTTAGCGCCTAGTCGAACAGCTGCAGCGAGCTGTGCTGCTTTAATATTCTCTACCATGTGCTGGACTGCTTTCTCATGGGTCAGGGCGGTGACTGCGGGGCTGGCCAAATCAAGGCCGAATAAGTATTCGGTACCCTTCATGGATCGTTCGGTCATGAGGGTATGGGAGTTATATCCTGTTGAGCTCGACACTGTGTTCCTAATAAATATCAGTGCAAATGGGAGAACCGTGTATTGTGCTGCTGCACCATTTTCCTAAGGGTGGCTTTTAGCGTACGATTCATGCGCTCCACAATGCTGCTGGACTGCGGGTGATAGGCAATGTGGAACTTCTGTTTAATTCCAAATATTGTCATAACATTCTTCATAACCTTCCCGTAAAGTAGGAACCTTGGTCCGACTCAATAGAATGGGGGAGACCCCACCTTGTAAAAATCTGTTCTGTTAAGACCTTTGCGGTGGCCTTGGCTGTGTTTGTTCTCACTGGGAATGCTTCAATCCATTTCATCAATGTGTCTATCACTACTAAGACGTACTTGTAACCATTTCTGCAGGGGGGGAGGGGACCAATATAATCCAATTGGAGGTTCGTCCACGGGCCATTTACAGGGGGGGGGGGGGGGTGTCGTAGCTGGGCTTTTCTCGCGTACCTATCGGGGTTGTTTTGGGCGCAAATTAAACAATTCTCGACGTAGTGGGACACGTCGGTTTGGGCCACCAGTAGAGGGGTCTGAGGTGGGCAAGGGTGGACTCAATCCCTTGATGTCCATGACCATCACGGAACTTGCAAATTATTTTGTTCCTGTCCTGGGTGGGGACTACATAAACTCCATCTTTTAAAACCATTCTCTCATGGACCGTCAAAGAATTTCTAAACCTGTCATAGGAAGCTGGGAAGTTTCCTTTTAAAATTTCCCTCAATGTCTCGTCTTCCTTTTGTGCCTGGGCTAGGTCTTGGATGTTGGTCTGTGAGACCTGAACTTCGTGCACTCGGCACTCTTGGGGGATTGCCAACAGTGGCCATGTCGTGAGCTTGCCTTCGCTAGGGCGTCAGTTTTCACATTGCTGGCTGGGGAGGAGCGATGGTGACTTCTCACTTTGATGATGCCATATTCTCTGCCTTTAGCTGTCTGAAGGATACGTTTGAGTAGTGGGACTGAGGGTAGAGGTGTTCCGTCCGCGGAAATAAATCCTCTCGATTCCCACAGGGGTAGGAATTCCGTAAGGCTGTTGCAGACGTACAAACTATCCGAATATATGTCTGCAGGGGTCGGGAATGAATTGGGGTGCTGAACAATGTAAGCAATGGCTGCTAACTCGGCTGCCTGCAGAGGACTTCCAGTTGCGGCTATGCCTAGGTAGGTCCCACGGTCTGCAGCTCCCGCCGATAACGGACTTTTGGGCCCTTTTACGGAGCTCCAGCGGCACTTGGACAACGATTCCCGGTGTGGGAAGGAAACAGTGAGGGTCCCCCAACGCTGTATGGAGTGGACCAGGAGTGGGGTGATCAAAAAAGCGGCTTTGGAGAAGAGAGGAGAACAGGCGCGAAATATCAAGATGATGGCCGGCGGGGATCAGGCAGCATGGGCCCAGTGATCACTGAAGCAGCAGGAGTTTCTCAGAAGCTGCTTCGCCGAGTTAAAGGTGCAGATGTTGGCCCCTATGAAGGCTTGTATTGAAAGGTTGGTGGAGACCGAGAAGGTGCAGGGGATGCTGATCAAGGAGGTGCAGCAGAAGGCCTCTCATAACGAGGATGAGATTTTGGGCCTGGCAGTTAGAGTGGAGGCGCACGAGGTTCTGCTCAAAGAGAGGTTGGAAGACCTTGAAAACAGGTCAAGGAGGCAGAACCTGCGGATTCTGGGTCTTCCTGAAGGCGTGGAGGGGTCGGATGCTGGTGCATATGTGACCACGATGCTGGAACGCTGATGGGCGCGGGGGCTTTCCTACGACCCCCGGAGCTGGATGGGGCGCACAGAGTCCTGGCAAGGAGGCCTAGGGCGAATGAGCCGCCGAGAGCTATGGTGATAAGATTCCACCACTTCACCGATAAAGAGCGTGTCCTGCGATGGGCGAAGAAGGAGCGAAGTAGCAGGTGAGAGAACTGTATTTATCAGGATTGGGGTGCAGAGCTGGCCAAGAGGCGTGCGGGATTCAACCGAGCCACGGTGGTCCTCCACAGCAAAGGGGTGAAGTTCGGGCTGTTACAACCGGCGAGGCTGTGGGTTACATTATCAGGACCGGCACCACTATTTCGATAGGCCGGATGAGGCATGGACTTTTATAAAGAACGAGAAGCTGGACTCGAACTAATGGACTGCAGTATGTTGTTGGGGCATGCTGGTGTTATGTTGGGTTTTCTCCCCGTGTTCTCTGTTTTTTTTGTTGCCCCCTGGGCCCTCGGGGTTATGGACTGGGCCGCAGTTGGGGAAGAGCGTCACAGGTGATGGGGTCGGGCCAGACAGTGAGAGCAGTTTATTCGCTCAACGTTGGGGGTAGCACCCGAAGTTTGTTTGTTTGAGAGAGTTGTGTTTTTTCTCTGTACACACGGTATGTAGGGAGGGGGGACTCTCTTTACATCACTTAGCTGAGACGGGAGGGGGTGAAGGAAGGTTGGAGACCCATAGAGGGAGCCAACAGGGGCATTGGAGGTAGAGGCGGGAGCGGCCGGGGTCAGCATGAGTCAGCTGACTTGAGGGAGTGCAATTGGGGGGGGGGGGGGGGGAGGGAGGGAGGGTTAAGCGAAGGCTTGACTAGGGTGGGGGGGGCTGGGATGCTGCTTTGCTGACTGGAGGGGAATCAATTTTCAGAGTAAAGGGGAGAGTCGGGACGGGGAGCCTCCAGTTGGGGGGCTGGAGTGTGCGGGAGGCGCAGGCATGTGGCTGGCTGAAAAAAGGAGATGGCTAGTCGGTAGGGGTGGGGGGGGGTAATTAACCCCCCAACCAGGCTGGTTACGTGGAACGTGAGGGGCCTGAATGGGCCGGTCAAGAGTGTCCATGTGTTTTCGCACTTAAGGGGGTTAAAGGCAGACGTAGCCATGCTACAAGAAACGCATCTGAAGGTTGCGGATCAAACCAGGCTGAGGAAGGGATGGGTGGGGCAGGTCTTCCACTCAGGGCTGGATGCGAAGACCAGGGGGGTTGCAATCTTGGTGAGCAAGCAGGTGGCATTTGAGGCGGGGGGGCATTGTGGCGGATAAAGGGGCTAGATATATTATGGTGAGTGGCAAGCTGCAGGGGGCCCGGATGGTGTTAGTGAATGTGTATGCTCCAAACTGGGACTCCAAACTGAGCGGTGTACGAGTATGGGGAGAAGGCCAGCAGGATGCTGGCGCGCCAACTGCAGAAGAGAGAGGCGGCCAGGGAAATTGGGGGAATTAGGGACGGGGGGGGGGGGGGTAACACAGTTCTGAGTTCGGCAAGGATCAATGAGGTCTTCAAGGACTTTTGACTGTATGAGTCAGAATCCCTGTGGGGGGGGGGGGGGGATGAAGCGATTCTTGGACCAACTGAGGTTCCCTAAGGTGGAGGAGGGGCTGGTTGAGGTATTGGGGGGCCCGATTGAGATGGAGGAATTGGTGAAGGGTTTGGAGGGTATGCAGTCGGGCAAGGCCCCGGGACCGGACGGATGCCCCATAGAATTTTACAGGAAATTCTCAGAGCTGTAGGGCCCATTATTGCTGAGAACCTGCAACAAGGCTAAGGAAAAGGGAACCCTTCCCCCGACGATGTCGCAGGCTCTGATCTCGCTCATTCTTAAGCGAGATAAGGACCCGTTGCAATGTGGCTCCGACAGGCCGATATCGCTCCTTAATGTAGATGCCAAACTGTTGGCCAAGACCCTGGCCACCAGAATTGAGGACTGTGTCCCAGAAGTGATTAATGAGGATCAGACGGGGTTTGTGAAGGGCAGGCAGCTGAACACGAATGTGCGGAGGCTCCTAAATGTGATCATGATGCCCTCGGAAGAGGGGGATGCAGAAGTGGTGGCGGCAATGGACGCGGAAAAAGCCTTCAATCGGGTGGAGTGGGAGTACCTGTGGGAAGTGTTAGGCAGATTTGGATTTGGCGAGGAATTCATAGGGTGGGTTAAATTGCTGTATCAGGCCCCTGTAGCGTGTGTCAACGAACCGGCTGCAGTCGGAGTACTTTAGGCTACATTGAGGAACGAGGCAGGGGTGCCCCCTGTCCCCCCTGCTGTTTGCCCTGGCAATTGAGCCGCTGGCCATGGCGTTGAGGGAGTATAGGAACTGGAGGGGGCTGGTTCAGGGGCAGGGGAAGAGGAGAATCGGGTTTTACTGTATGCGGATGACCTGCTCCTGTACATTTCGGATCCGGTGGAGGGGATGGGGGAGGTCATGCAGATCCTTAAGGTTTTCGGGGACTTTTCGGGGTTGGTGTGACCATCAATTCACTAGAGACACGATTGGAAGTAAACTGTGGTTTTAATAGTCTTACAACTGAGCCTGCCTGCGACCAGAAGAACCGAGGGCAGGCTCACGGCTGCAGCAATTATACTTCCGGTAGTGGGAGGGGCCATGGGCGGAGCCAAGAGTGGAACCCTGTACAAGCTCCTCATTTCCCCTTATGGGCAGAGCCACGCAACGGCTCACATACAGAGCCCACAAGGACATAATACATGCAATGCAATACAGTGTGAATTACAATACAGTATGAATTCACCACGGGTATAAATTGAATGTTGGGAAAAGCAAGCTTTTTGTGATAATGCGAGGGGCCAGGAAAAGAGACTGGGAGAGCTACTGCTTAAGATGGTGGAGAGGAGCTTTCGCTATTTGGGCATACAGGTGGTTAAGAGTTGGGATGCCCTGCACAAGCTCAATCTAGCGTGGCTGGTGGATCAGATGGAGGGGCACTTTAAGAGGTGGGACATGCTGCTGCTTTTCCTGGCGGGCAGGGTGCAGTCCATGAAGATGACGGTCCTTCCCAGGTTGTTGTTTGTCTTCTAGTGCCTTCCCATCCTCATCCCCAAGTCCCTCTTCAAGCTGGTGAACAGGATTATCACGGGATTTGTGTGGGCAAACAAGCCCCCTCGTGTTAAGAGACTGTTCTTGGAGCGCAGTCGGGGGGAGGGTTGGGGGGGCTGGCGCTGCCAAACTTCTACAGCTATTACTGGGCAGCAAATATATACATGATTCGGAAATGGGTAGTAGAGGGAGGGGGGTGGGGGGGGGCGGGTGGCGTGGAAACGGTTGGAGGAGGCGTCTTCCAGCAATACTAGCCTGGGGGCATTGATAACGGCACCGCTGCCGCTACCGCCGACACGGTACACCACAAGCCCGGTGGTGATGGCGACATTGAGGAACTGGGGTCAGTGGAGACGGCACAGGGGGGAGGTAAGGGCCTCAGTCTGGACCCTGATACGGAACAATCACAGGTTTGTTCCAGGTAGAATAGATGGTGGGTTCCTAAGCTGGCATAGAGCGGGTATTAAATGGATGGGGGACTTGTTTATTGACGGGACGTTTGCTAGCCTGAGGGTGCTGGAAGAGAAATTTGGGTTGTCCCCAGGGAATACCTTTAGGTACCTGCAGGTCCGGGCTTTCATGAGGAAGCAGGTGGGGGACTTTCCAGTGCTACCAGCCCGTAGTATACAGGACAGGGTGGTCTCGGGCGTGTGGGTAGGGGCGGAAAGGTATCGGACATATACCAGGAGCTGCAGGAGGCGGAGGAGGCCTCGGTGGAAAAGCTGAAGGGCAAGTGAGATGAGGAGCTGGATGAGGGCCTGTGGGCAGATGCCCTGGGCAGGGTCAATTCCTTCTCATCTTGTGCCAGGCTCAGCCTGGTTCAGTTTAAGGTGGTGCATCGGGCGCATATGACAGTGGCGAGAATGAGCAAGTTCTTTGGGTAGAGGACAGGTGTGTGAGGTGTTCAGGGAGCCCAGCAAACCATGTCCATATGTTCTGGGCATGCTCGGCACTTACAGAATTTTGGAGAGGCTTTGCAAAGGCTATGTCCAAGGCCTTGGACACTCGGGTAAAACCGAGCTGGGGGATAGCGATATTTGGGGTGTCAGAAGATCCGGGAGTGCAGGAGTCGAAAGAGGTCGAAGTCTTGGCCTTTGCCTCCTTGGTAGCCTGCAGACGGCTCTTGCTAATGTGGTTTGTAAAATTTTGAATAAAACAAATTTTTTTTTAAAAACTCGGCTGCCTGCGAACCTAAGTGTCCAGGCAACTTTAAAGCTATCTCTTCTGAAGCGTGTCCCTGCGCGTCCTCTACATAAATACCTGAGCCTGTTATCCTTTTTCCCTCAAGGACTGTGGAAGATCCGTCTACATAAATTCTTAGTGCTTTTTCTGTGAGCTGGGGTCCAATACCTGTCTTTCTTGGTAACGACTTTGGAACAAAGGGTCCTGTGGTGTGCTTTGGGGCTATGATGTTGCACTCGTAAGGTTCCTGAATAATGCAAGTTATCGGCCAGAAACGTGTGCGTTTTGGCCCGTTTTACCGTGATGTCGCATCCCTGTAGGAGTAGGGTCCATTGCGCTGCTTGAATGTGGCTTACTGTGCCGTCTTTTAGTCTGCCGTCCAATAACAGCTGTGCCGGGGTGTGCTCGGTCAAAATGGTTACTGAGTTGAGTCCGGTTATGTACAAGAAGTACTGTACCGCCCAGAAAACTGCTAACAGGTGCCTCTCGCAGGCTGAAAATTCTTGTTCGACCGGATCTAAGACTCATGAGGCGTAGGCCACGGGTCCCAGACAATTGTGCCTTTCCTGCAGGAGTACGGCCGAAAGGGTGCGATCAGTGGTCGCTACCTCTATCGCATACGGGGAGTGGGGATCGGGGGGTTGCAAAGCGGGGGCTGTGCGCAGGGCGCATTTCAATGCATCCGCAGCATCCGTGTGCTGTGGAAGCCATTTCCATGGTGCCTGTTTCTTTAATAACTCGGAGAGTGGGGCTGCCTTTGTGGCGAATCCGTCGATATGGTTCCGACAGTAGCCAACCAGTCCTAAAAATGTCCGGAGGGCCGTTACATTCTGGGGCAAGGGCAAATTGACGATGGATTTGATCCGTTTGAGTTCTATTTCACGCTTCCCGTGCATGATGACTGTACCTAAATAAGTGACCTTTTCCTGAAGGATTTGGGCTTTCTTGCGGTTAATTTTGCATCCAATTGTTGTAAGGAGTTCTAATAATTCAGAAAGAAGCGAGATGTGCTCTCCCTTGGTGTCCGTCTGTAGGAGCAAGTCGTCCACATACTGAACAAGGCATTCAGGGTGGGCAAATTTAGATAGGGAGGGGGAGTTGTGGAAGCCTTGTGAAAGGCAAGTCCACGTGTACTGCTGTCCCTGGAAAGTGAACGCAAATTTATACTGGCATGCTTTGTCCAGTGGTCTGGACCAAAAGCCATTACTGATGTCTAAAACGGAAAAACATTTTGACTGGAGTACCTGTCTCAACATGGTCTCGGGACTCGTGGCAACGGTGGGGGCTGCTAGGGGAGTTACTTTGTTCAACTCCCTGTAGTCGATGGTCAGTCGCCATGATCCATCGGGTTTTCTTACGGGTGAAATGGGGGCATTATTTGTCGATGCAACGGGTTGAATCATGCCTTGCGTCAATGACCTTTGCATTACCTTGGCTATCTCTCCCTCGGCTTGCTGGGGGAAACCGTACTGTTTCTGGAGCTTGGGATTGGGAGATGTAATGTTTACAATGCCTGGGGTTTTGCCACAGTCGTGCTTGTGCTGGGCAAATGCTGCCTTATGTCTTTTCAAGACCTCTCTAACCACTTGTCTGTGATGTGGAGATGCCGGCGTTGGACCTGGGTGAGCACAGTAAGACGTCTTACAACACCAGGTTAAAGTCCAACAGGTTTGTTTCAAACACCAGCTTTCGGAGCACTGCTCACCTGAGGAAGGAGCGGTGCTCCGAAAGCTAGTGTTTGAAACAAGCCTGTTGGACTTTAACTTGGTGTTGTAACACTTCTTACTGTGCTTTGTCTGTGGTAATGGTTTGTGGATCAAACCAGTACTCTCCTACTGAGTTGATTCTATGGGCATAATCTCCTACTGTGAGCGTGGTGGGGCTCGTGCTGCTCTAGCCATTTTCCAGATGCATCGGTTAACTGGGTCGAATGAAAAGTTGTGTGTACTCATGAAATCGATGCCTAGAATGTGTTCTGCTGAGGAATGTTTTGTCTTGATATTACCGAGCTGGCTGTCCACAGGGGCTGTGATGTGTCCCTGCTGGAGGTGACCTGTAAAGCCACTAAGGGTAATGGTGTCCGCAGTGGGAAAGATCTCTTTCTGAAACATGATGGAGGAGCTTAACATGGTTGGGGACCCTCCAGTGTCTCAAAGGAACTCTGTGGGGTGTCCCCGGACTATGCCTGTGATGACCGGTCTTCCGGACTTGTCCCAAAGGGTATCACAGACCGAAGTTGGGGAGCCCGAACACCGTGAATCAGGGCCATTCATGGCCAAATTATCTGGTCGGGCGCTAACGCTGTGAATGTGTCGGGTATTGTTTCGGGGGGGTGGGGGGGGGGGGGGGTATGGGTGCTGATTCCTTTGCTTCTGGGGGGGGGCATTGCATTCTTGAGCATAATGTCCTTCGTGTCTGCAATTATAGCATTCCTGTGTCTTGGGGTGCTGCGCTGTACCTCTGCCTTCATTTACCCATGCGGGGTCTTGGTGAGCCCTTACTGGGTTCATTGTGGCATCTACTCTCTCATGCTCTGTCTTTGTCTGTACAAACTGTTCCCAAACTCTGGACAATCGTTTCAGAACCCACACTTCATTGTGTGCTGGCTGTGAGGGGTCATAATTGGCGCAAGCCTTCTGTCCTGCCTCTGTGGCATGGGATACTAACGTACGGGTCCATTTGGCCGTATTGTCTGCTGATAAATGGGCGCGGGCTAACTCACCGAATACAGCAGTGAAATGGATCCAAAGGCATCCAGCAAACGCTATTGGATGCTCTCCCTTTTTCTGCCTGCACCGGTTGAGTCCGTCTACCGGATCTCCTCTGTTATATCCTATGGCGTCTAAAATGGCCGTTTTCATTTCTTGGAGGCTACCTCCTCCTACATTTTGTGGGTCGGGAAGGGCTGAACTAATTGAGGGGTCTAAGCTCATAACTATGAGCTTTACCTACTCCGGCTCGTCTAAACCATACACAGGGCCTGTTGTTTTACTAGCTTGAAAAAGTGATGTGAGTCTGATGTGGGGTGGAACGTATCTATCTTCTCGCGGGCGTCTCTTAACTGGGTGATCGATAATAGGGTGGTGTATACAAAATCAGGTTGGCCTTCTGTGGCCACCCTATGCTGCGTGGTAATGGGGTTCATTGGGTTGGGTGCTGCCTGTGCATTCGGTGGTGCGGGGGCTTTTCTTTTCGGGGTCTGGGGGGCTCTATTTTGATTCTCGGTCTCACTTACATACCGTTGGGTCGTTTCACTGAGTTCCTGCCAATCGGGGCCATCTTCCTGGTCTAGCTGTGGGCCAAAGGTGTCTCTAAACCCATTTTGAACTGATAGCAGGGATTGCAACTTTTCAATTTGCTGCCTGCATTTGGCATAGTCCACCGAACTCTGCCCCTGTTCCATGATGGAACTGTGGAGTGCTCGGAGGGCTGCCTTCAAATCCTCACATTGTTTCTTTAGGATCTGTACTTGATTCTCTGTCTCTTCTCTTACCAGTACAGCACGCTGTGTGTCCTGGTAGGCCTTATATTGGATTTGGAAGCTGTTCAGGTTGGCGAGACAGGATTGATGTGCCCTCTTGACATCATCCATTTCCTTGTCCTTCACCGCTAACTGCTCCCGGAGCTGTACATTTAACTTCTCACACTCACTTAAATCTCCCTCTCTACTTTTCTCTTTCTCCTCTAGCTGCTTGTGGAGCGTCTTCACGACCTCCTCTGTGCCTCGCAATTGTGCCAGACAGGACACGATTGCCATCGGCTTACGGACCTTAGTCAAACTCTTTTTATGGATCTTGGTCAGGCTGTCCCATCAAGTCTGTCCTATGCTGCCAGACCTGTCTCTTCATTGGAGCAAAATTCCGACCATAGGTGCCATCCTTTCCCCTTGAGGTATTTCCTAATCTCTTCTTCCCAAATGGGACACTGTTCTGATCTCTTTGTCGCTGCAACCTCGGGCTCTTGTGGATGCATAAGGCGTTCCATTGCCTTCATGGCCATCCCTGCAAATACTCTTCTGTCTCTTACTGGAAATTTGGAACAAGGGGAATAAAGCGGTGGTGCAAACATGGGTACGGCTTACGCTATTTTCCGGTTTACGCAACTCCCGAAGGTTTCATGCGACAAAATCTATCAAGTTTACCTTGTATCCCTTTGTTATTGCGCATGCAAATTACACACTTCCGATTTCTGGGGGTTTTGATCGATATCTGTTTCGCTTGTGGTTTCTTTTACTTTGCCAATTTGGATTTCTAATTCAGATGCTTTTGTGCGTTCTCTCGGAGTGACACGGTCACTTCTGGGTCGAGTCCCACTAGAGTCGCCAATAACCGTTGTGCGTCTTCTCTTTACTATGCTCTTTACTCTGGCTTTGTTCCAATTAGGGCAATCTGAATTTGCCGCCTTTCCATATTGTCTATGTCCAAATGCTTATCGAATGATACCACCACAAATTTCAACCAGCTATCGATCAAAGAGCCAAACACCAGTTAGTTAGTTCAAGGTCAAGGGTACTTTATTTACATACAATCAGTCATGCAACATAAACACTACTAGTTAACTACAACTATTACTAAGACAACCTGTACTTAACTTCGGGCACCCGGCTTAGGTTAGGAAACAGTGGCTGCTGTTCAGGATCTCTTGGGTCCGAAGTGGTAACTGCTGCTCGGCTGGGCTCGTCCTTCTTGTAGTGAGCGTTGAACTCGAACTTGTTGCTGGTGTTGTTACAGTCGGCAATGGCCATAACCGGGGTACTAAGGCCAAAAGAGAGCGAGCATATGGCAAACTCTTCCTTTATACTTGGGGGCTTTCGCGCTCTTTTGGCCGGTCCTTCGGTTTGGGCCTTTCTAATTGGGCGATCCCTGATCACTCAGCCAATAAGTGGGCGGGGATCTGGATGGCTGGGCGTGCCTCAAGCGGTCATTGACGCTGTTCTTTGCGTTTCCCTTGGACAGGCAGTGGCGCCGAAATGTCTGGGACTGTCCCGGTACCAGTCCTTTGTGTTGGGGGAGATGGGCCATCACCTGCTAATCGGCCTGATTAACATGCTAATGGGACGGGGTTTCGATACCGTCTGGACTTTGCTGATGAATGTGCATTTCAGGCTCAGAACCTGCCCTGCTCTTGGCTTGTCCATTTTACCCATCAGTCTATGCGCGTTGCTCTGTGCTTAGTTGGAAATGGCCATGCCAGATGGCTACACCACCCCACCCCCCCCGGGCTGCATGTGTCGGGCCATCTAACTGTTTCCCCCTTTTCACACCCACCCCTCCCTTACACCCACGTCACCCTCGCCTCCCAGCTGATCCAGTACAGCAGGTGGAGATGGGAACACCCGAGGGGGCGGACGGTCGGAGGGCAGGCCGACCCCAGGAACTAGTTGCTGTCCAGACAGGTTCCGGGCTTCGGAACATAAATCCCGACCACAGTGCAGATGCAGTCAGAGGGCCAGGGACTACATGAGGGGTTGTCGGCAAGCAGGCAGCACCTATGGGCGCTGGTGAAGAAGTGCAGTCACGTGCAGGAGCTGGTGGTGGTGTAGACGATGTGTGCCACCCAGGCAGACATCGCATGGGTGGCATCTGCGGTTGAGGCATAGGGGGCGAGGGTTTTAGCTATGGATCAGCATGTCCAAACGCCTGAGACATTCTGTGCAGGCGCTGGCCGAGACCCAGGACTGGGCTGCGACCTCACGGCAGCCATGTGCCAGAGCCACCTGGACATTGCAGCGGCACTCCTCAGTGTGGCCCAGTCACAGCAGGCCATGGCTGAGAACGTTGGCGGCATTGCCCAGGCGTTGGCCAACGTGACGCAGTCACTGAGGGAAGTGGCCCTGGCCCAGAGGGCCCTGGACGGAGATGATTCACTCCTTGTGCTCCATGGCTGCGAGCATGCAGACCGGAGCCGAGACCAGAGTGGGCCTCCAGGACTGGCATCGCCAGGTGGCAGGGGAGCCTCAGGGGATGGGTCCGTTCGCACCCCCCGTCCCATGGAGTAGCCCAGGGCACCCCGAGGGAGGAGGAGGTGATGGGGCCCATGCCGGTGACTCCCGCAGGGGAGGTGCCGGAACAGTGCAGCATCTCAGACCCACCTGCCCCGGGCACATCTGGTGGGCAGGGTGCAGAACAGGGTGGCATTGTGCTACCTGGGACACCCAACTGATGTGTTGGGTATGCTGGGTCTGCGAGGACTGCGTTTACCAGAGCAGTGAGAGAGACAGGCTACCAACACTTGTAGAAGTATAACTCTATTTTATTGAACTATGAGCTGTTAAACATACTTGCGCTGTGTGTTGACACTATGTTAAGTTGACTGGAGACCTGAGGCTAACCTGACCAGACTACCCTGCGAGGAGCCCTGGGCTACTCCATGGGATGGGGGGTGCGAACGGACCCATCCCCTGAGGCTCCCCTGCCACCTGGCGATGCCAGTCCTGGAGGCCCACTCTGGTCTCGGCTCCGGCCTGAGGCTAACCTGACCAGACTACCCTGCTAGCACATGGTGGATGTTCGTGTTGCTGATCACAGGCTCTGACTGTCTCAGAGGCTGCATCCCGAGAGAGCGGGAAAACTAGTGCCCTCTGGCTTTATAGTGGCCGTGTCCTGTCTGGTGATTGGCTGCTGTGTTCTGTGTGTTGATTGGTCATTCAGTGTGTCAGTCTGGGTCTGTCTGTGCACCATCATATACTTGTGTGTATATTATGACACCAACCTGACCGGACCCTCCAGGAATTCGGTGTGACTGTGTGATGGAATGGCCAGCCCCCATGCAGGGATCACCCAGGTGGAATGTGCTACTGTGAGCAGGAGTCGGATATTGTCACACGATGCAAAGTTTCAGAGCTCATCACAGAGTGGGTTGTCATCACCCTCCATCCCAGGGACCAGAACCACTGTTACGGCCAACCCAGGGCCCCACCCCATAGTGCTGCAGGTATATCACGGAGCGGGTGCAGATGGGGGGGGGGGAGTGAGGGTGTGTGGGTTTGGGATGTGGTGTCCCTGCCCCTGACCATTCCCCACCCCTTCTAGTCAGTGAACCTGGAGGAGATCAGAGCATCCTGTGCTCATTGGCCCTGGCGCACATGTCATGCGGCCTCCCCTGCCTGCCGAGGCCCCATGTATAGCCCATCCTCCCCCTCCCCTGCATCGGCCTCGTCGGACGAGAACTGCCCTTTCACCTCATCTTCCTCCTCCAGCATGTTGCCCCTCTGCTGTGCGATGTTGTGAAGGATGCAGCAGTTACCACGAAGCGGGCGGCTGGTTGGGTGGGGTGTTTGGGGCAGGGGAGTGGCGGTGGGGACACCCATACAGTTGGTATCACTGTGCTACGTGTCCGTGTCCTACCTCCTCTCTCTGTCTCTCAGCAGCCACCACAAGTTTTGAGAGCACACGTGGCCCGCGCCATCGGGAACTTGGCCCATCGGGGGTGGAAAATCGTGGCTGCGTCCACAAATGAAGTGCTAACGGCGTTTGAACTCGGCGCTGCAGGCATCACATGTACGCCATTTTTGGGGTGACAGAGAATCCCGATTTGGCGTCAAACCGGCGCTTGCCGCAATTTTGGCATCTGAAGACATTCTCCACCCAATCCCCTTTCCCGATTTTGCCATCAGCCGACAGAGAATCCCCCTCACCTACTTTGTTCATTATATCATTGAAATTAAGTATCTGCAATAAAAACCCCTACTGTTGAGAATGGATGCCATGTGCCACACTGGGTAGTGTCCCTGCCTCTGAATCAGAAGCTCCAGGATTGAGTTCCACCCCAGTCCCTGATGGCTAAGGGAGGTGGCCAAACTATCTGGAGCAACAAGGGATAGACAGTAGATACTGGCCCAGCCAGTGACGTCCACATCCCATAAATGAATAAAAGAAACCCAGCAAAATTATTCCAACACATGCCAATGGCAGGTGGCAGGAATGGGATAGACTGCTGGGCAGCCATGCTTGGTATGGAGTGGCACCCCCTCAAGCTACAAGCCTCTGGCAATAGGCTAGTGACCTGTTCGAGGACACACTAGCTATGGAGACAGGTTAATGTCTGCCTTGTGCACCACTAGGTGCCGGAACAGATGGAGATCCAAGTGGGGCATGGGCGCCTCGCAGATAATGGGCTTGGGGAGAAGGTGGTTGAATCAAGAAACAGATTTGTTCTTGAGGTGTCTAGTCTTTTTTGTTCTCTGGATTGCTGACATCCTGCACAGTCTGGAGAATAGGGTTGGGCTGGAGAGTGATACCAGTGTGCTGGACTGGTATTTAAATATGGTGCTGGGATCTTTGAGTCTTCCAGCTGTCAGCGGGAGAAGTAATCAGCTGCCGGCCCGCCAGCAGATTCAGAGGGGAACTTTCCTGTGTGTAATTAATTCTGTTCCAAGCACAGTCTCTGGCATGGGATCCAGCCATTCTGGCCAGCGGGAAAGGTAGCACTGGAGCTGCTCACCACTGCACTTAGTCGCAAGAACAAATGTCTTTTTATGTTGATTTGGTCTACATGGACTTCAGTAAGGTTTTGACAAGGTCCCGCATGGGAGTCAAATTAAGAAGGTAAGTACCCATGGGATCCATCGCAAATTGGATCACAAACTGGCTTCATAGTAGGAGGCAGAGGGAGTTGAAGGTTGTTTTTGTGACTGGAAGCCTGTGTCCAATGGGGACCCTACTAACAGGCAAGGGACCCAGCACCAATACAATGGGCTGAAGAGACTCTTTCCGTGCCGTAAAACTCGATGACTCCATGTTTTTCTGCTGGTTGCGGC
The DNA here is from genome assembly GCF_902713615.1 of Scyliorhinus canicula. Taxonomy (NCBI): domain Eukaryota; kingdom Metazoa; phylum Chordata; class Chondrichthyes; order Carcharhiniformes; family Scyliorhinidae; genus Scyliorhinus; species Scyliorhinus canicula. The sequence continues at coordinate 113,553,427 of NC_052146.1, forward strand.
ATACCAAACATTTAGGAGGAGATCTGATTTGTCTGATCACCAACTATATTAAGCACTAACGGTGGACGTTTGGCATTTTTCTGCACGTCACTCAACTTCTTTAGATCTTGTGCAACTTCACTCTTCTAGCTTACTTACTCCACACTATGTTATGTGAAGGTGAACTTTCTCAAAGCCTGGCTTCACACACATATATCTGTCCTTCCCATCAAGTTCTAATGGCAGCAGTCTTTAATCAACAATTGGTTAACTTTACTCATTTTGTTCTTATCTGCTTTTGGACTTTTGCAGTGATTTCTGCATTGGCTGTATTATTTTAAATGCATGATGGTCGACTTCTGGTGGTGTAATGAACGTGCACAAGTTGCTCCCTCCCTTTTCATTGGCGCTACGGGTTGTTTATGCCTTGGAAATTTATGTTAGTTATTAGGGTAGAATTCCCTCTTTACGGAAATGCCCAGAAAAATGAGGATAAGAAAGCTTCAAGAAGAAACTTGTAAACTGAATTTGAAGCTTCTCGGAGCTCAACGGAGTAAGATGGCCAAGTCGTATTCTTTATCTCTGACCACTCCACTAATGGTCGAGGTTCTCATCAATATCTTGGCAATAGAGTTTGAGAAGCACCGACAAATCATGCCAGAGGAGCTCAGAAGATCAATCGATGCGGCTCTGGGGAAAAGCTAACGAGACCGAAGTCCAGGCAGCCACGATCAAGAGAATGGAGGTGTCTTTATAAGTGATCGGATTTCCGTGCTGGAGTCTGATCTGACTTCGATAGCTGATACGAATAAATCACTGAGAGTTAACTGAATGACCTGGAAAGCAGGTCCAGGAGGCAAAACATTCGGATTGTGGGGTTGCCGGAGGGGATTGAGGGGCATACCCCGAGGAAATACATCTCGGATATGTTATTCAAAATGATAGGTGAGAGTCGAATCACATCCCCACCTGAACTGGACCGGGCCCATTGCTTAATTCAGCCGAAGCCTCAATCTGAAGATCCCACCGCGTGCGGCAATTGTGAGATTTCACAGTTATAAGGAAAAAGAGAAGTTTCTGCAAATAGTAAGAGCACCGCGTGGGAAGGCCACTAGTGGGAAGGCCACTCCATTAGGTTGTATCAGGACATGGGCATGACGTTGGCAAAACAAAAGAGCCATGTTCAACGGAGTGAAGGCTGCCTGTATAAAAGTGAAGTCAGGTACGGGGTGGTGTATTTAGCCAATCTTAGAGTAACATTCGAGGAAAGAAAACTATTGTTTCAAAATGTTGGGGGATGTGGACACTTTTGTTCAAAGGTATAAGTTGTGTGTGGTGTAATGTTTTTTTATGGCTCTGACAGTGGGCATGTTGTATTGCTTATATTTATTGTTCTTTGGTTTTTTTTACTTGTTTTTATTGTTTTTTTGTCCTTTAAATTACTACATGGTTTTTTTTAAATAAAAAAGAAAAGTTGTTGGATGGCGCTGCATTTACTGGCGCACAAGTTAAATGGAGTTTTGGTAGTTTTTTATTTTATTTATTTTTCCTTTTCTCCAGTAGGAGTCTCCTTGCTAACTTTGGGAGTTAGTTAACGGGAATGGTCGCTGCAGCTCATTATGGAGGTTTTTTAGAAAATGAGTTTAGAGTTTTTGTTTTGTTTAATTTTGTCAAATGTAAGTTTTAGTTGCAGGCAGGATGTTTTCCTCACTCTTGTTTGCTTTTGGGTGTGATCACATTCCATGGTGATGGTGTTGTTGGGGGTGGGAAGGGGTTGTAGTTTACTGATGGTGTCTGTTGGTTTTCCTTTGTCCAGTCTTTTGACTTGGTTTGGTGGCCATCTTGGATGGGTCGTTTTGCTTGACCATTTCAATGTCCCTTGGTTAAGCTGGCTTGGTGCGAATGGCTGATTTTGGATTAAGGGTTGGCGCCGGGGGGGGGGGGGGGGGGGGGGGGGGGGAATCTCCAATTCACTTGGTCACCTGGAACGTTAGAGGTTTAAATGGCCCCGTGAAGAAGTCGAGGGCATTTGCCCATCTCAAGTGTTTAACATCCAATGTCGCTTTTTTTGCAGGAGACCCAGTTGTGTGACAGAGCAAAGGGTGGGTGGGGCAGATTTGTCATTCCGGTTTTGATGTGAGGGACAGGGGTACAGCATTTTAATGAACAAAAGAGTTCAGTTTTCCTGCTCTAAGATTATAGCCAACCCTAATTGTCCATACATTATTGTTTTATTCCCTGTTGAGTACCTGAGTTGTTATGGTCAACATTTACACCCCCAACTGGGATGATACAAATTTTATTAGTTACCCGCTGGCCTCCTTCCCTAATCTCGACTCATTTCAATACATTTCAGGTGGGGACCTTAATTGTGTTTTGGACCCTAGATTGGATCGTTCCAAGCCTAAATCCCTGATTCCATCGGGGATGGCCAGCACTTTGTCGTCTTTAATGGTAGGTTGGGGGGTGTGATTCTTGCCGCTTTCTGCACACGAACAATCGTGACTTCTCAATTTTTTCTCATGTCCACCAAGCATATTCCCGGATTGGTTTCTTTGTTTTGGATAGGTTTTTCGCCCTCCGATGGTGATGGCTGAGTGCTCAGCAATTGTTATTTTGGACCATGTTACTTTTGTTACTAACCTTTTGTTACTAGAGTCTGGCCCCACCAAGCGGCCATAGATAATTATATAAAATCGAATAGGTCTGATTCAATTTCACCTTGCACCAAGCCGGGAATTGAACCTGGGATCCTGCTGCTGTGAAGCAACAGTGCTAACCACTGTGCTACTGTGCCGCCTAGGGCAGTTTCGCTGAGTACAGGGAGAAGGCCGTCATCTTCTGGCTCACCCAACTCAAAACGGCAGACAGCCTCCCGGAAGATTACTCAGATACTTAATTCGGGCAGCAATTTGTTTCTGCCCCTCCCGAGGTCAATGCGGTTTTAAAATCCTTTTGCCGCGATCTTATAGATCGAAGCCCCCTGAAGATAAATCAGTCATGTCTGGCTTTCTGGACAGTCTACCCATCCCAATGGTGGAGGTGGATGTGAGCTGGACTCCGCTATGGGGTGGAAGCAGTCTGGCAAGGCCCCTGGTCCAGATGGCTTTTCAATTGAATTTTACAAATTCTTGGTACAGCTTGTGCCATTGTTATTGGGAATGTTTAATGATTCCCTATCTAAGTGGTCATTGCCTCCAACCCTCACTGAAGCCTCATTTACCTGCCTTCTAAGAAAGACATAGACCCAACACAACACTTGACCATCCAATAAATCCATGAACCATTCATAATTCCTTCACCCTGGCATTGGAGGCTGATACCTTATTCCTCATTTAAGACTCTGCTTAACCATTCCTCTTTTACCAAGCAATTAGTCACCTAACTTACTTTTTGAAAATTATTTAATTAGGGTTTTTCTTTTTATACAAAACAAAAATAAAAATGAACATGTACAGACACTATATACATTGGTTACAATTCTCATTTTCTTACAGGTGTCCTGCTTGGACTTGGCCTCCTAACCCCAACTCCCTCTATTTCCCAAGTCCCCTTCTTGCTATCTGGTGTGTCTTCTTTGTCCATTTGTTCATCAATCCTGAACCTATCGGGGTAGTGTAATGCTACATATGTTACCTCTGTTATGGGTCAGGGTTTAGAGAATCCCAAAGTGTATCATGGAGTTCACCTGACCCACAACTTTTAATAGATTGTGGTATGGGGAGCACATGGCCCACTCTACAAGTGTGGTACTTCAGAAATGGAAAAGGTCCTTTTTTAAGCAAAACAATATTTATTCTATGAACTCAAGTTAACCTTTCTAAAACAGTGAATATCTCAGCAACCAGTAAATCAAATACACCCCCCAAAGAATACAACACTAAATAATCTGTATGCTGTCCTTTTCCACCCAAAAGACTTAACAAACCTTTAAACATAAGCACATCAGACTTTACAGTCACTACTGAAAACATTTATAATTCTTCTGAACTCACCAAATGACCCATAGATAGTCTTTGGATGGCAGAGATCAACAGTATGTTCCTTTGTTTTAACTCCAGATGCAGCTCACTGAAAAACACAGACACACCCAAGCTTTTTCTCAGACTGAAACTAAAAAGCAGAAGTAGAGCTCAGCTCCACCCACATTCTGACCTCACTCCAATAACATGAGCAGCTCCATTTCTTAAATATACATTTCTTAAACACCCATTTCTTAAAGGTACTCTCACATGACACCTCGTATAAAGCTGCTCTTATTTGATTGTTCCTGTTTATAAGCATTTGGTCCAGACTCTTTCTCTCTCCCCCATGTAGGGTGTGGTTGGTTCTATGTCTCCTTGTTCCCTCTCTCCCTCCCTCCCTATTCTCCCCCTCACTTTCTGTTTGTATCTGTTGATCCCTCCCTCCCCTATTGACTGCTGGCTACAAACAGGTCTTGAAACAGGTTGGTGAATGGCCCCCACATCTTTTGGAAGCCCTCTTCTGACCCCAGATGGTGAGTTTGTTTTTCTCCATTTGAAGAAATTCTGACAGGTTGGCCAGCCAGTCAGCAGCTTTGGGTGGTGCTGCCAATCGCCCGCCAAGCAGAATTCTCCAGCGGACGATTAGGGAAGCAAAGGCTAGGGCGTTGGTCCTCCTCCCCATAAAGAGTTCTGGCTGTTCTAATATCCCGAAGACTGCCACTTTTGGGCATGGCTCCACCCTCATCCCCACAATCTTGAACAATCTTCAACCTCGAAGAACCCTGTCCAGAACCCGACCAGTCTGGGGCATGTACAGTACATGTGGATTTGGTTGGCCGGGCCTACCTGGCACCGTTCACATTTGCCCTCTACCTCCGGGAAGAACCTACTCATTCTGTTTAAGTGTACTCTGTGTACCACTTTCAGCTGCATTAGGCTTTGCCTTGCACAGAGTTGACTCTGTGCAGTACTACACTCCAGAGTCCTCACCTTATTACAAACCCTAGCTCTTCTTCCCATTTTTCTCTTGTCTCGTCCAGTGGAGAGTGTGCCTTTCCCAGTAGTCACCCATACAAGTCCCCGCAGTCCCCCCCCCCCCCCCCCCCCCCCCCCCACCAAGTTGCCTGTGTCCACTAGGTCCCCTAATAGCAATTGTTGTGGTGCCTGTGGGTACGTTTTTGTTTCCTAACGTAGGAAGTTTTTAATTTGCATGTATCTAAATTTATTTCTCCTGGTCAGTTTGAACTTCTCTGTCAGTTCCTCTAGTGTTGTCAGTCTGTTATCTGTGTAGAAGTCCCTGACTGTCGGGGTGTGTGCTGGAGGCTGAGTTATGGGAGGAGTTTCTGAGAAGGGTGAATGCATCCTCTTTGTGGGCTTAGCCCCATCCAATTTAAAGTACTTCACAGGGCACATTTGACGGTGGCCAGAATGAGCAGGTTTTTTGAGGGGGTGGAGGATAGGTGTGGGCGGTGCGAGGGGGGGGCCGCAAACCATGTCGACATATTTTGGACCTGTCTGAAGCTGAAGGGATTCTGGCAGGGGTTCGCTGATGTGATGCCTGAGGTACTGAGGGTCAAGGTGGTCTGAAATCCCGAAATGGCAATTTTTGGAGTGTCGGAAGACCCGGGAGTGAGAGATGCCGAAGTTGTGGCCTTTGCCTCTTTGGTAGCCTGGAGATGGATTTAGTTGGGATGGAGGGACTTGCGGTCGCCAAGGCCGGGGTGTGGGGTAAGCAACTTCGCGGAATTCCTTAGGTTGGAAAAAATCAAGATCTCCTTGAGAAGGTCTGTGGTGGGGTTTGCCCAGAGATGGAAACTGTTTATCGATTTCTTCCAGGGTAGTTAAGTCAGCGTGGCTGGGGAGGGGGGGTGGGCTTTTGGGCTTGGGTGGAGGGCAACAGCAGGGAGGGTGAGGCGGTGGGGTTTTGTTATTTATTTGTTATAAGATTTCCTGTTTGTTCTCTTTTTGGTTTTGGTTGTGTTTGATGTATGTATGTATATCTGAATAAAAATATTTTTTAAAAACAGAAGTCTCTGACTATCAGTGCCCCCCCCCCCCCCGGTCCTGAATGTGGCGTCCATTTTGCCTGACGAGAATGTGTGGTTGCAGATGGGGGTCTTGATGGACATTTTGGTTAGACTGAAGTGCTGTCTTAGCTGGTTCCACGACCGGAGTGTGACTATTACTACTAGATTCTTCATGTACACCCGAAGGCTCAGCACCGTTGCACGCTGCCCTCGGAGTGGTTGTGGGGGAGATGAGACGGTCACACACCTCCTTGTGAAATGTGCCTTTGCAAAGCAGGTCTGGAGTGAGATGCAGTGGTATCTGTCAAGGTTCATCCCGAGCAGCTCAGTAACACAGGACTCTGTGCTCTACGGACTGTTTCCAGGGACACACACCGAGACAGATATCAACTGCTGCTGGAAGGTCATCAACTCGGTGAAAGACGCTCTTTGGTCTGCCCGAAACTTGCTGATCTTCCAGTGCAAAGAATTGTCCTCGACCGAGTGTTGCAGACTGGCACATTCCAAGGTCCAGGACCACGTGCTAACGGACGCACTCAAGCTTGGGGCAGCTGCCGTCAAGTCGCAATGGGGAAAGACCACTGTGTAAGGTCTTCCCAGCAAATGTACACCGAGGGGCTGGTAACAGTGTAAAACCCCTCGGTCCGGGTCTTCAATACTCCAATGTATAAAAGAAACAAAGCAATGTAAATATTTAAGAAAGAACTGTAACGTATAGTAGGATACGTGTGTAATGTTATCCCAATTGAATTGAAGACAAATGAATGTAACTCAGATGGAAATGTACAGTCAAGGCAATTTGAAATGTTCTGTAAAGTTTATGATAAATTTTATGAATAAAGTATATTTTTTGGAAAAAAAAAATAATTACTACTGGGCTCGTTGAGTGCTTAGCTGATGGGGATGGAGCTTTGCTGTCGCTGGAGCCCAGAGGGATGTCCCTGTGCAGGAACTCTCCTCCATTCAGCTTCTGGCTCCTTTATCCATCCCTTTACTCCTTCGACAAATGCCATGATCATTTTTTCCACTGAGTTGAAAAAGGCCTGGGAGATATAGATCAGGATGGATCTTAATAGGAAGAGGAACTTAGGCAGTATGTTCACCTTGATCATCTATACCCTCTCCGCAGGGAGAGTGGGAATGTGTCCCACCTGTGCAGGTTCTTTTTCATTTCCTCCACCAGACTGGCCAAGTTCCTCTTGTGGATCCGTGTCCAGTTGTGGGCGATTTGGTCCTGTTTAAATGGCAGTCCCTCCAGCTCTGCCTCTCACTTACAAGTTCACCGGGAAGATTTCACTTCTCCTCAGGTTAAGTTTGTAGCCCGAGAAGGCTCCAAACTCTTTTCAAGAACACCATGATTCCCTCCATGCTGCTTTGTGGGTTTGGAATGTAGAGGAGCAGGTAATTTGCATAGAGCGAGACTCTGTGCTCTCTGCCTCCTCTCCAGATCCCCTTCCAATTCTTTGCCGCACGGTAGCACAGTGGTTAACATAGTTGCTTCACAGCTCCAGGGTCCCAGGTTCAATTCCCAGCTTGAGTCACTGTCTGTGCAGAGTTTGCACTTTCTCCCCGTGTGTGTGTGGTTTGGTTTCCTCCCACAGGTGCTCCGGGTGCTCTGGTTTCCTCCCACAGTCCAAAGATGTGCAGGTTAGGTGGATTGGCTATGCTAAATTGCCCTCAGTGTCCAAAAAAGGATAGGTAGGGTTATTGTGATGGGGTGGAGGTGTGGGCTTAGATAGGGTTCTCTTTCCAAGGACCGGTGCAGACTCGATAGGCCGAATGGCCTCCTTCTGCACTGTAGATTCTACGATTCTATGAGCACGATCACTGGTGGCTCGATTTCTAGGGCAAACAGCAGTTGGGAAAAGGGGCATCCCTGCCTCGTGCCTCTGTGCAGCTGGACATATTTAGAGCTGGTGGTGAGTGTCTGCCGCTCGCCATGGCAGCACTGTACAAGAGTTTCACCCAGGCGTGAATCACTCCAGTACCTCTGAGGTACTTCCATTCGACTCTGTCAAAGACCTTTTCTGCACCCAAGGAGATGATCACCTCTGGTGTTCTCTCCCTGGGTGGGCCATAATCACGTTCAGTAAGTGCCTGATGTTCAACGTTAGCTGTCTACCCTTAACAAAGCCTGTCTGGTCGTCTGTCATCACCTCTGGAACGTAGTTCACCTAGCTAGGATTTTGGCCAGTATTTTCGCATCTACATTGAGCTGTGGAATGGGTCTGTAGGACCCGCACTCTGTCCTTCTTGGGTATCAGTGAGATTGAGACTTGTGCTAACACAGTAGGCAGAGTGCCCCTTGCCAGCGAGCCCGTGAACATCTCCCGTAAGTGCAGGGCCAGTGCTGGCACGCATTTATTGCAAAAGCCTGCTGGGAATCCATCAGGTCCTGACACCTTCCGCACCTGCATGGAGTTGATGATCTCCATGACTTCTCCCAGTTCTAATGGTGCTTCCAGCCCCCGTTTCCTATCCTCCCCCGCAACTGGCAGGTCCAGCCCATCGAGAAACTACTTCATCCTCAAGTCCCCTTCGAGAGCTCAGAGGTGTACAGTCCCCGGTAGAAGCTTGAATGTGTTGTTGACCTTTCCCGGCTCCGCTACTAGTTGGACCTTGTTGTCTCTAATCTGGGCTATTTCCTTTGTGGGTGCCTGCTTCCCCAGCTGGTGAGCCAGCAGTTGGTTAGCTTTGGGCGGAATTCTCCGCAAGGGGCCGAATTCGTGAAGGCCGTCGTGAACTCGGCCGAGGTTCACGACGGCCTCGGAGCCCGCTCCCCGCACCTAATTCACCCCCACCCGGGGGGCTAGGAGTGGGCCTCCGTCTTTCCCGGCTGCGACCTTGTCGCGCCGAGAATGTGAAGTTATCCGCGCATGCACGGGTTGCCGGTTCCAATCCGCGCATGCGTGGATGACTTCATCGCGCAGACGGCACGAACCCGCGCATGCGCGGTGCTGTCTTTCTCCACCGCCGCCCGGCAAGACGTGGCGGCTTGATCTTGCCGGGCGGCGGAGGGGAAAGAGTGCGTCCGTTTTGGACGCTGGCCTGACGATTGGTGGGCACCGATCGCGGGCCTGTCCCCTCCCGAGCACAGTCGCAGTGCTCCTGTCCAAATCGGGCCCCTAGATGCCCCAAACGGGCATCTGGCGCCCGTTTCACGACGGCAGCGAGCAGGTGTGTTTGCTGCCGTGTTGAAACGGGCGTGAAGGCCCGGCCGCTCGGCCCATTGGCCTCGGAGAATCGCCGCTCGCCGTAAAAAGCGGCGATTCGTGGCGTGGGTCGGGCGTGGGGGGGGGGGGGGAGAATAGCGGGAGGGCATGAAAAATGTCAGGAGGCCCTCCCGCTATTCTCCCACCCAGCGTTGGGGGCGGAGAATCGCGCCCTTTGACTCCGTGCTCATACAAGGTCCCCCTCTTGCCTGGGGGAGTTGGTGTACTGCTTTCCTCGTGGGGAGCAGGTCGAAGTCCATTTGTAGCTTTTCCTCTCCACCAGGAGCTCTACAGACGTGGCCTCAGAGTATCGGCGGTCTCCTTCCAGTATGGAGTCGACTAGCTGTTGCTTAGCCACCCTCTCTTCTCTATTTCTGTGATTTGTAGGCAATAATTTCACCCCTGATCACAGCATTCAGCACCTCCCAGAACATGGAGGGTGAGACCTTCCTGTTCCATTTGTTAGTAATATACTCGCCTATGGCTTGTGACATTTGTCTCGCATGATTACGGAGTATTCCGGTCTTACTATCCCTGGAGGCACCATTTTCCTCACACAAAGAAGTCAATCCGAGAGTATATGTTATGTACCTGGGAGAAGAAGAACTCCTTCTCCCATGGGTGAGTGTACCTCCATGGGTCCACTGCTCCCATCTGCTCCAAAATGTGTCGAGTTCTTTTGCCATGTTAGAAGTCTTCCCTGTTTTGGGGTTCAACCTATCCGTCCTTGGGTCCTGTACATAAGTAAATCCCCCCACCAGCCCATAAAAAGTCAGTGTATGTTAATGTCGGAGATTTCTGCCATGGTCTTCTTTATAAACTCCGTGCCATCCCAGTTGGGCAAGTAAAAGTTGACCAGCACCACTGATGTCCTGTCCAGAACACTGCTGACCAGGACGTACTGCTCCCATAACCGTCCTCGTTGCAGTAAACATCGTCGTCTTATTTAACAGTATGAGGCTACCCCCCTTGCTCTCGTCCGTAGCAGGAATTGTAGTTTTGTCCCACCCATCCCTTTCTTACCCACAGTCGGTCCTTCTCCTTCAGGTGTGTCTGTTGGAGGAGACTATGTCGGCTTTCGTACTTTTCAGGTGGGCGAAGACTATGGATCTTTTAACTGGGCTGTTAAATCCCCTGACATTCCCGGTGACTATTCTGGAGGGGGGGGTTTGTCCCCCCCCCCAACTTCTTGCTTACCTTGTGGATGTGCCCCTGCACTCCGGGGTTTCCCTCTGTTAGGGAGCCATCCAAAATGGCCACGATTACCATACTCACCATGAGGCCGGGCCCCTGCACTCCAGGGACCCTCCAAAGTGGTTGCTTGTGGTGCCATTATGTTCCATGTCACCACGTGTGGCCTGTTGTAGCCAGCCTAGAGCCCCTACCACGCTTATCCCTATGTTTCCCCTATGATTCTTTCCCCCCTTGCCTTCTCCCACCCCCCCCCCCCACTCCCCTTGTTTACCCCCCTAGCTTTCCCCATTGGTGTTGTGTATGCACCCCCCCCCCTCATTGCCAGGCACTCGCTCCTCAGAGAAAGATATGCCTCCCCCCCCCCCCCCCCCAACCACCACCACCACTACCTCCTAGCTCTAGCTTTCCTGCTAGTGTGGTGGTCCCCGACCTGGGGTCGATTATGAACCTACACTTTGCCCACTATTTGGTTCCCCCTCTTTCTATCCTCCTCACCCTCTCTTGTGATCTGCTGCCCTCGGCCCTTCCTTCCTATGTTTTGGCTCCCCTGTTCAGAGCGAGGCAGTGGAGTCCCGTGCAAAGTGTCTCTCAGGTCAAGTAAGTCCCTTCAGGTGATCTTTTCACCGCTGTCTTTGCAGCTGTTTTCCCAGCCCGTTTTCCTGAATAAATTTGTCCTTGTCCACAGGGATCGTGAAAAATAGCTGTCTGCCCTGGAACATGACCCAGAGTTTGGCCAGGAACAGCATCCCAAACTTCACTTTGCTCTTGTACACTTTGTTCTGTTGAATTCCGCCTGACGCTTGGCCAGGTCTGCCCCAATGTCATGATCTGGTGCCCTTCCCAGTTGCAGGTCTTTTGTTTGCCTGGCCCAGTGCAGGATTCTTTTCCGGAAGGCTGTTTCCGGCCTTGGGCTTTGGCTGGAGTGACCGGTGGCTGTGTATTTCTGGCGGGTTGGGATAAGATGTCCCTTCCCACCAGGTTTCCCAGCAGCTGGACCACATAGTCCATGGGTCTTTGCCTTTAATTCCCTCCGGCATGCCCACTATCCTTACGTTCTGTTGCCTCACTAGTTCTCTTGGTCTTCTGTTTTGCCTTTTAGACTTCCATGTGTCGCCACCACCCTCACTATTTCCACCTCGAGAGCAATGATCAGGTCACTCTGATCTGTTGCGGCTTTTTCCAGTTCCTTGATGGTCTCCCCTGGGCCTCCAGTTGTCTCTCTGCCTTGTCCAGGGCCATCTGCATGTGTCAGGGCCTCCGTGATCACCACCTTGACCGCGGCTTGAATGGTGGTCTATATCTCTTCCCGGAGCTGCCCTTAGTTCCCTGCAGAGGAACTTCCGGCATCCAACTGCTGGTGAGGGGGATCCCTGAGTGTGATTTGCTGGTCCCTCTTGTTCTAGTGTGGCCAGCACTTAGTCACCCCGTGTGTCCACCATCTTGACCGCTTGTTTCTCCTGGTTTCTGCCGCTTTGGTTCTTTACGGCCTCTGGAGCTACTGTTGTTCGGCATCTTCTATTGTGCTGTTATTAGATAGGGTGAGGGGAGACTTTTTTCCCTGCTTTACCGGACTATTTTGAGTAAAAGAGCCTAATATCAGGTTTTTAGGAGGCGAGCGACCCATTGTGCGACTGCTCAGCACATCCCTGTCACCGGAAGTCCCAATTAGTCACCTATCCTAATGTCTCCTTATTTGGCTCAGTAGATAGTAACAGGTTGGTTTTATCAAATCTTCCTGGTGTTCATGACCCATTGGTTATTTGTTTTGTTTAAACTAAGCTTTTGCTGTGAGTGAGACTCTTCAGATGGCGTTTCCAACAATCCAATTATAAGAAGTAACATAAATGAATGTGATCCAACATCTGCCATATAATCCATATTGCTACCCCCAGGGGATTCATCGGAGAACCCTTTGACAGGCAAACTATCATATGTCACATGCCAGTTGGGAATTTCCATTAAACATGTTTAAAATTCCCAAAGGTCTGGGAAGGGCCATACAAGTTCAGACACATTTCCCCATGTAGGTGTTTTCACAGTTGGCCTCGCAGCTTGTAACAACATTGTGCTTCTAGATTCAGTAGATGAATCATAGGCTTGACCTTCAGATTCCCTACTGCAGCTTCCTCATCACCAGCTGGCCACTGTAGACAAGAAAGTAAAAGCATAGGAATATGAAGTTTCAAAATTTGCAGGTTCCACAAAACTTGGAAATGTACGACAGTGAAGAGTATAGGAACTGGCTTCAGGAAAACGTGAGTTGTGACATGACAGATGAAAATTAAGAGTTAAGAAATACATACATACTTCCAAACAGACACATTAGGTGCAAGAGTAGGCTCCTGGAGTCTGTTCTGCCATTCAATATCATAGGCGATGACTGCCGGTGGTGACCATGGTGTGAGTGGTCGCACACAGGGCAGCTCCTGCTTGAAGGCAGAGCGAAGAGCTCTTTTTCCCCAATCTTGGGTGGAATTTTGATGAAAAGGTGTAGGTGAAGGTCGGAGGAGTAGTTTACCCCAGGAATGGTATGTCTCTTGGTTACCAAAACCAGCAGAAAACCGTGAGAGCCTGGCCAAAGAGCTGGAGGAAACTTGTGGTGCTTCAGTCAGTGAAGCACGGCTGAGGGGGAAGAGCTGGTGCAAGGTGGAAGTTACCCAGATGGAGCAGTTGATGGCTTTTATTAAGGAGGAATTCTGGCAGCAGACGAAGGAGATGCGGGAGGATCACTCGAAGGCCATCGAAGGAGCTGTGGAACCCCTGAAGTATTTGTTGGAACGGGTGGAGAGGTGTTTGAAGGTGTAGGGGTCGCAGATTCAGGAGATCGAAGGAGTGATTGGGGACCACAGCGATCTCGTAAACTGCCCCTTTTGCCTACCTCAACTGCCGTACCGCTTTGTCCGTGTGGTAGGCTATATTAGGGGTATAACGGTACCTAGGTGGGATGTATTTTATACTGTAGTATGAGTGGTAGAACCTGCCTGCTGGTTCCGCCCAGCAGGCGGAGCATAAGAGTCTGTGTTTCACCCACAGCAGTCATTCTGTACCGGAGCTGCTGGGGTAACTACTTGTTCATTAAAGCCTTCAATTGGACTACAATGTTGCTTCAGTAGTGATTGATCGTGCATCAGTCCATTGACATCAAATCAAACTGCATTTGAGGTTCCTGTCTGCACACCAACAATTCCATCACATATTTACAATCCGCGTTTAAAATCTTATCCACCAATTCCTGTCGCTCCTCCTCCCATTCCATCGAACTCTTCAGGGGTTCCACAGCTCCTTCGATGACCTTCGAGTGATCCTCCCGCATCTCCTTCCTCTGCTGCCGGAATTCCTCCTTAATAAAAGCCATCAACTGCCCCATCTGGGGCCTTCCACTTTGCACCAGCTCTTCCCCCTCAGCCATGCTTCACTGGCTGTTCACATGTCCTCCCTGTCCACATGTACCTCAACAGCTATAATCTCTCCCCTAATCCCCACTTTAATGTCTCCCATAGGTTTGAGGGTGAAACCTCCCCATTGTCATTTTTGCAATGTATTCCTAGATGGCCCTTCAGATCCTCACTCAGGAGTGAAGGGGTTCTCACACAGACCCACTCCCGCCCCTCACCCCAAGTCTGGCAACAACCCTACATCTAATTGCCTCATTAAGAGCCCCTGCGGTGCACTTGACCCACTCCCAACACCAGGTACACCCAATGCAACCTCCCGTGGGCAGCAATCGTGGCCAGGATCAATCTGCCTTTGGGTCCAGCACAAAGCTCCCCTATAATAAGCTGGTGAGTTTCTATGTCTGGCACTGCCGCCACCAACCGCGTAATGAATGATACATCATCCCAATTTGGGGCATAAACGTTCATCAGTACCACTGGTTTCCCTTCCAAGTGTCCTGTCACTATCACATATCATGACCCTCCCACCCCCACCACATCAGCTCTCCCCCCCCCCCCCCCCCCCCCCCCCCCCCCAGGGCCCGCACATTCCACATAACCAGCCATGTCAGGGGTTTCACACAAAACATTGTACAACCATCACCAGACATTACCCTGATGACATCACTTCCGGTACTGCCAGACACATCAGACCCTGAAACATTCCCAGCACACTCACTCCATAAGCCAGCATCAATCTTCAGCCCAGCGTTCACCTGCCATTTTAATACATATTCCAAAAAGGGGTCTGACAGCAATGAAAGGTCCACAGCTCAGTCCACACTCTTCATAAAAAGAAATTTCAGGGAAGACAGCCAACAGCTCCAATTTATCCTTGTCGCCAATGAAGTAAACGGTAATGGGGGAGTCCAAAGAGTTCATAAGAAAGAAATTTATTCAGCATCACAGCAGTATTTACACAGTACCCAGTTACATATTCAGACTCCTCACTCCTTTCTGTCAGCTGTGACAGCAGCTGACCTGTTACACTGGTGCTGGTTAACTCACAGCCCAATCAGCATAAGGGAATAATAATCCCCAGCTGGATGGCTCCCATGCAGGGTTACAACACTTTCCCTGGCTGGAGTCTGAAAGTGACGCATCAGAGTCAAGAGCCAGTGTTTAAGTGGGTATCCCCCAGCAACCATCCCTGCAGGCGGTCTAGCCCCTCGAAGATCCCAGACATCTGGGAGCGACTGAGGATATGGGACTTGTTGCAATTCCCATGGAACTGTGAACACACGTTCAGGATTTGATGGTCGTACACCAAACTGCACGTTAACAGAATGGTAGCCCTTGTGGAATCTCAAAAGGCTGCTGCCAGGGAGCCCGTATGGCCACTTGGGTGAAGTCTATCACTCTCTGCACTCTGGGGAACCCAGAGATGTATGCAAAGCCTGTAAATCTTCGAGCGTGTCTATCCTCATCCAGAACAAAGTTCACATAATGATGGGAACTCCTGTAAAGGGCATTGGTCACGTCCTGATTGCACCAATGTGCTGCCTGTTGTGAAATTCTGCACAGATTCCCAGTGCTCCCTGAAAAGGCCCAACGGCAAATAAGTTATTTTAAAATATTTTTATTAAAGGCTTTTCAACAAAATATAAATATACAAAATATCAAAAGGACAACCAAAGAGGAAAAAAAGTTCATCACAACAACCCGCCCAACAACCTCAACCCTCCAACCCCCCAGACACCGACCCCCTACCATGTCCCACCTTACCCTTTTCAATTCCCCTAACCTCCTTAACCTCCCCCAACACCCAACTTTGCTGACCACTCAATCCTTCTTGAAGAAATCAATGAAGGATTTCCATCTCTGAGTGAAACCCTCTACAGGCCCCCGCAGAGCGAACTTGATCTTCTCTAACCAGGGAAATTCTGCCAGGTCATTCACCCTCCCCTACCTTTGGCGGCTTCGGGTCCCCCCAACACAATAAAACCCGTCTCCGGGCTATTAGAGAGGCAAAGGCCTTCTAATCGGCCTCTTCCCCTCACCACCCCAAATATTGCTACCTCTGGATTTGGGGCCACCCTCACCCCCAAAACCTTGGATATAACATCCAAGAACCCCTGCCAGAACCCCCTCAATCTTGGACACGCCAGAACATGTGGAAGTGCACTGCCCACACCTATCCCCTACCCTGTCAAAAAACCTGCTCATCCTGGCCACCGTCATATGGGCCCTAGGCGCCACTTTAAATGGATGAGGCTTAACCTCGCACATAACGAGAACGTACTCAGACTCCGCAAGGCCTCAGTCCATATTCCAATTCCACTACCAACTTCTCCTCCCACTCGCTTAACATCTTCCACCAGGGCACTCTTCCACTTCATCAGTTCCATATAAGTATCTGAAACCTTCCCCTCCCCTATTTCGTCCTCTGACAGAAGCTTATCTTGCAGCACTGGAGGCGGCAACCCCGGGAAAGACGGCACCTCTCTCCACACAAAATCCTGAACCTGCAACTCAAACATTTCCTCCAACAGCCTTGCACATTTGCCCCCGCCTGCCGCCAAAAGCGAGTTTGCCAAAGCAAAGGTGGTCTACCTGGAGCACGTTATGGGACAGGGATGAGTGGTACTCAGAACAACCAAGATAAAGACATTATTAGATTTCCCCATTGCCAAAAAGAAATGGGAGATTGAAGTTCCTGGGAATATGCGAGTACCGAACTTTAGTACCATAGTGGTACCTTTGACTAATGTACTTTAGAAACAAGCAAAAATGGTATGGTCTGCAGGATGCCATACAGGTTTTGAGAAATTAAGGGCAATCTTGGTTAGTGAACCAATGTTGGTCACCCTGACTTTTTCAACCCCTTTAAAATGGCTATGGGTGCCAGCGATCTGGTGGTGGGGTAGTGTTACTGCAGGATGACGAGTCTGGAATTGAGAGGACGGTGGGATACCTTTCAAAGAAACTAAGTCTGTACCAAAGAAAGTACTCCACCATTGAGGTCTTAGCATTGCTACTAGCCCTTCAACATTTGGAAGTTTATGTCTGGCATTATAATAACAAAGCCTAGCCTATACTGACCATAATCCGCTTGCGTTTGTGGGAAAATTTAAAACTCGGAATGCAAGATTGTTCTGTTGGAGTTTATTGTTACAAACTTTCAAAATTGTCCATGTTCCTGGAAAGGATATTATTGCGGATGCATTGTCACAAGTTTAAGTGCTGATAAGTGGCAGATGAAAGATTGGAGGAACTTATGTAGTGGTAAAGGAAGGATGAATGGATGTGTGTCTTGTGTTTGTGCCACATACCTTGTGATGAAATATCCTTGCAATGACATTACATCCCGCTAAGGGGTATGAAAGAGTCCTTCCTGTTTATTTATTTTGTTCCATTTCTTTTATTTTATTATTTTGGTCCATGGACCCATAATTGAGATGCACCTTTAAACAGAAGACGCGGCTGAAACAGCCTGCTTGGCAGGCCACTGCATTCCCAGTTTTTGCATTTTGGAAAGGAGAAACCAGACTCTTTGGCACCAAATGGATCTTTGGAAACAGGTCTAGAGGAAGTCGGTTCAATTGGTTAACTGACAACCGGGGGGTTGGCCACAGACAGTGTTCTGCCTGAAAACAGTCAATGATTGGTTCCTGCACGACACTTTCCAGGAGAACTCAGTAGAAGTGTTTAGACCTTGGAAGTGAAAGGACTCTCTCTCTCCTGCTTGCTGAAGTGTAAGAACTGCTTTATTGTTCTGAAAGCAGTGAGTGCCTGGTACATCCTTTGCTGTGAACTTAAAAATACACTAAGTCTGCAGAGAAGATAGACAGATTTGCCAGTGAAAACCAGCTTCAGTCTAGAAGGAGGAAGTACCAAATCGAAAGCCTGAACTTAAGAAAGATAATGACTGGAAGTTATCCCAGGGTATCAAAGATCCTTATCCTTTTATTTTTATTAATATTTTCTTTCCCTTTCCAGGAAGCGGGGGTTGAGAAAGGGGTAGTAGATAGTCTGTCCATTTAATTATAACACTGCACATAATAAAAGGTTACTTGTGTTTTAAAGTTACAAACCTTTCTTTTAAAGTGTTTTTATTAGAGTTTTTCATTTTATAAATTACAAAATAAACAAATCTACACAAACCAAGTACAATTTACAGAGAAGATACATTAAAAGTAACATGAACACAACTCTACCCACCCCTCCCCCCAACAACTGACAGTGATCAGTTCCTTAAAATAAACCATGAAAGGTTGCCAACTCTGTTGGAACCCCTCGACCAAACCCCTCACGGTGTACTAGACCTTCTTGGGGAACAAAAACTCCATCAAGTCTTCTGACCATACTGAGGCACTGGGCGGAGATACAGATCTCCACCCCAGCAGAACCCGCCTCTGGCCAATCAATGAAGCGAAGGCAAGAACATCTACCCCACATCCGTCTATAGCCCCAGCGACACCCCAAATATGACAACTAACAAACAGGGCTCCAGTTCAATATTCAAAATCACCCACAAGGTGCTAAAGAAGAAGAACCAAAAGCTCACAAGATTGGGATAAGACCAGAACATGTGCACATGGTTGGCCGTAGCCCAGTAACAGCGGTCGCACCCGTCATCCACCTCCCTGAAGAAACACCTAATTCTGGACTTGGTCAGGTACGCCCTAAACACCACTTTAAGCTGGATCAAACCCAGCCTCCCACATTCTATGTTCTAGGAGGACATGAAGGTAACCCTATGAAGGGCTTCACTCCAGACCTCATCATCTATTATGGGCCTCAAGTTAATAATTAATAATCTTTATTGTTACATGAACACTGCAATGAAATTACTGTGAAAAGCCCCTAGTCACCACATTCCGGCATCTGTTCGGGTACACTGAGGGAGAATTCAGAATGTTCAAATTACCTAACAGCACGTCTTTCGGGACTAGTGGGAGGAAACCGGAGAACCCGGAGGAAATCCACGCAGACACGGGGAGAATGTGCAGACTCCACACAGTGACCCAAGCCGGAAATTGAACCTGGGACCCTGGAGCTGTGAAGCAACAGTGGTACCCACTGTGCTACCGCGCTGTCCTTCTCCTCCCACCTCGCCTTTCCCCTTCCACTGAAATCAAATCTGCTGCCAAAATCCGTCCATAAATATTGGATGTGATACCCTCCTCCGACCCCGTGGGCAAAAGGACTCTCTCCATCAGAAATACTGGCAATGCCATGGGGAATGTCGGGAAGGTCCATCGTATAAATATCTGATACCTGGAGATATCTGAATGAGTCCGGGCCCGAGAGCCAAAACTTCACCATCAATTCCTCTAGACTGCCAAATGGCCCCTCCAGAAACAGGTATCCCAATCTCTCCATCCCTCACCCTCCACACATCACAAACATGGCGTAAAGTTACAAACCTGGTGACTGTAGTTTATTGGGCTCAACCAAAGATCTCGGGTATTTTAAATAAATTCTAATTCAAGATGACGGTGCTCCTGAGGTTTCTGTTCCTGTTCCAGTGCCTCCCCATCCTTATCCCGAAGGCCTTTTTCAGGTGGGTTAACAGGAACATTACGGGATTTGTGTGGGTGCACGGGACCCCGAGGGTGAGAAGGGTGTTTCTGGAGCAGGGCAGGGATAGGGGGGGCTGGCGCTGCCCAACCTCTGTGGATATTATTGGGCTGCCAACGCAGCGATGGTGCGTAAGTGGGTAACGGACGGGGAGGGGGCAACATGAAAGTGGATGGAGATGGCATCCTGTGTGGGCACGAGCCTGGAAGCGCTGGTAACGGCGCCGCTCCAACGAGGTATACCACGAGCCCGGTGGTGGCGGCTAACCTCAAGATTTGGGGGCAATGGAGGCGGCACGGGGGGAGGTGGGGGCCTCGATGGGGTCCCCGATACGGGGGAACCACCGTTTTTTTCCGGGGAGAATTGATGGCGGGTTCCTGAGTTGGCACAGGGCAGGTGTCAGGAGGCTGGGGGACCTGTTCATAGATGGGAAGTTCGCGAGCCTGGGTGAGCTGGAAGGGAAGTTTAGGCTCCCCCCGGGGAACACCTTTAGGTACATGCAAGTAAGGGCGTTTGTCAGGCAGCAGGTGGCGGGGTTCCCTCCGCTGCCGCCGCGTGGGGTTCAGGACAGGGTGCTCTCGGGGGTGTGGGTTGGAGAGGGGAGGATCTCGGAAGCTTACCAGGTGATGCAGGAGGTAGACGAGGCCTCGGTGGAGGAGCTGAAAGGTAAATGGGAGGAGGAGCTGGGTGAGGAGATTGAGGAGGGGACGTGGGCGGATGCCCTGGAAAGGGTGAACTCCTCTTCTTGTGCGAGGCTTAGCCTCATACAGTTTAAGGTGAGCATAGGGCTCATATGCCCGGGACAAGGATGAGCCGGTTTTTTGGGAGCGAGGACAGGTGTATTAGGTGCTCAGGGGGCCCAGCAAACCATGTCCATATGTTCTGGGCATGCCCAGCGCTGGGGGAATTTTGGAAGGGTGTAGCAAGGACGGTATCGAGGGTGGTAGGATCCAGGGTCAATCCAGGCTGGGGACTCGCAATATTTGGGGTTGCAGTGGAGCCGGGAGTGCAGCAGGCGAAAGAGGCCGGTGTTCTGGCCTTTGCGTCCCTAGTAGCCCGGCGGAGGATTCTTCTTCAGTGGAAGGATGCGAGGCCCCCAAGCGTGGAGGCCTGGGTCAACGATATGGCGGGGTTTATTAAATTAGAGAGGGTGAAATTTGCCCTAAGGGAGTCAGTGCAGGGGTTTTTCAGGAGATGGAAACCATTCCTAGATCTCCTGGCAGAACGGTAAAATCAAAAGGTCAGCAGCAGCAACCGGGGGGGGGGGGTTCTTTGTTTTTGTTTTGGGTTGAATCTTTGCCAACGACGGGCGTTTATTTATTGTTTCTCTTTTGTATATATGGGGGGGGGGGGGGGGGTTGTTCTTTTTGTTCTTAGAATTTTCTGTTACTGTTTTCTTTCTTGTGAAAATGTGAAAATTTGAATTAAAATTATTTTTTAAAAAAATAATAAATTCTAATTCGCCACTCCGGATCAAATGGGGCTGGAATTGACCACGTACAAGGCCAGGGTGTTGTGAAAAAAGCATCCTACCATTTCATGATATTAGCTCCTCATACTCTCGATGCAGAACCTCCTTCATGGTTCTACCTATGCCTTTGGTACCTACATGGAGCATGACAACTGGATCTCACCCCCCCCCCCCCCCCTCCCCTGTCCCTGACCACTGACCAAACCAGAAGACCTCATTCTAAGTGGTGTGATCGCCTCCTGGTATAAAGAATCAGTTGGTAGGAAGAATGAGGAGAGTCATTAATATCGAAGTAGTAAAATTTTCGAAGAATACAGGAACAAAGATAACTGGGATGCAAAGATAACCCAAGCCTTTGAAGTTGGGTAGACTATTTACAAATAGGAAACAGTATCCTTAGTTTTATAAATTGGGGCATAGAATGTAAAAATAATGAAGTTATCCTAAACATAGTTGAACTCCAGCTGGAGTACCAAGTCCAAATCTGACGCTACATTTAAGCAATAAAATTAAGGCCTTAGAGAATGTAGAGGAAATCTAGCAGAATGGCACCAATGATTTGGGAATTCAACTACGTGAGAGACTAAAGAAACTTAGGTTATTTTTAGACTTAAATAAGGGGTGATTCAGTAGAGGCATTCAAAATTAGTTCAAATTTTGACAGAGTAGATAGATAGAAAGATAGAGAAATACAGCACAGAACAGGCCCTTCGGCCCACGATGTTGCGCCGAACTTTTGTCCTAGGTTAATCATAGAATTTTGGACAATTTAGCACGGCCAATCCACCCAACCTGCACATCTTTGGACTGTGGGAGGAAACCGGAGTACCCGGAGGAAACCCACGCAGTCACGGGGAGGATGTGCAGACTCCACACAGACAGCGACCCAAGTCGAAATCGAACTTGGGACCCTGGAGCTGTGAAGCAATTGTGCTATCCACAATGCTACCGTGCTGCCCTTAAGAAGTTAACCTACACTCCATTATTCTACCCTAATCCATGTACCTATCCAATAGCCGCTTGAAGGTCCCTAACTTTTCCGACTCAACTACATCCACAGGCAGTGCATTCCATGCCCCCACTACTCTCTGGGTAAAGAACCTACCTCTGACATCCCCTCTATATCTTCCACCATTTATCTTAAATTTATGTCCCCTTGTAATGGTGTGTTCCACCCGGGGGAACAGTCTCTGACTGTCTACTCTATCTATTCCCCTAATCATCTTATAAACCTCTATCAAGTCGCCCCTCATCCTTCTCCATTCTAATGAGAAAAGGCCTAGCACCCTCAACCTTTCCTCGTATGACCTACTCTCCATTCCAGGCAACATCCTGGTAAATCTCCTTTGCACCTTTTCCAAAGCTTCCACATCCTTCCTAAAATGAGGTGACCAGAACTTCACACAGTATTCCAAATGTGGCCCGACCAAGGTTTTGTACAGCTGCATCATCACTTCACGGCTCTTAAATTCAATCCCTCTGCTAATGAACGCTAGCACACCATAGGCCTTCTTCACAGCTCTATCCACTTGAGTGGCAACTTTCAAAGATCTATGAACATAGACCCCAAGATCTCTCTGCTCCTCCACATTGCCAAGAACCCTACCATTAACCCTATATTCCGCATTCATATTTGTCCTTCCAAAATGGACAACCTCACACTTGTCAGGGTTAAACTCCATCTGCCACTTCTCAGCCCAGCTCTGCATTCTATCTATGTCTCTTTGAAGCCGACAACAGCCCTCCTCACTATCCACAACTCCACCAATCTTCGTATCATCTGCAAATTTACTGACCCACCCTTCAACTCCCTCATCCAAGTCGTTAATAAAAATCACAAACAGCAGAGGACCCAGAACTGATCCCTGCGGTACGCCACTGATAACTGGGCTCCAGGCTGAATATTTGCCATCCACCACCACTCTCTGTCTTCTATCGGTTAGCCAGTTTGTTATCCAACTGGCCAAATTTCCCACTATCCCATGCCTCCTTACTTTCTGCATAAGCCTACCATGGGGAACCTTATCAAATGCCTTACTAAAATCCATGTACACTACATCCACTGCTTTACCTTCATCCACATGCTTGGTCACCTCCTCAAAGAAGTCAATAAGACTTGTAAGGCAAGACCTACCCCTCACAAATCCGTGCTGACTATCCCTAATCAAGCAATGCCTTTCCAGATGCTCAGAAATCCTATCCCTCAGTACCCTTTCCATTACTTTGCCTACCACCGAAGTAAGACAAACTGGCCTGTAATTCCCAGGGTTATCCCTATTCCCTTTTTTGAACAGGGGCACGACATTCGCCACTCTCCAATCCTCTGGTACCACCCCTGTTGACAGAGAGGACGAAAAGATCATTGCCAACGGCTCTGCAATTTAATTTCTTGCTTCCCATAGAATCCTTGGATATATCCCGTCAGGCCCGGGGGACTTGCCTATCCTCAAGTTTTTCAAAACGCGCAATACATCTTCCTTCCTGACAAGTATCTCCTCAAGCTTATCAGTCTGCTTCACGCTGTCCTCTCCAACAATATGGCCCCTCTCGTTTGTAAATACTGAAGAAAAATACTTGTTCAAGACCTCTTCTATCTCTTCAGACTCAATACACAATCTCCCGCTACTGTCCTTAATCGGACCTACCCTCGCTCTAGTCATTCTCATATTTCTCACATATGTGTAAAAGGCCTTGGGATTTTCCTTGATCCTACCCGCCAAAGGTTTTTCATGCCCTCTCTTAGCTCTCCTAATCCCTTTCTTCAGTTCCCTCCTGGCTATCTTGTATCCCTCCAGCACCCTGTCTGAACCTTGTTTCTTCAGCCTTACATAAGTCTCCTTCTTCCTCTTAACAAGACATTCAACCTCTCTTGTCAACCACGGTTCCCTCACTCGACCATCTCTTCCCTGCCTGACAGGGACATACATATCAAAGACACGCAGTACCTGTTCCTTGAACAAGTTCCACATTTCACTTGTGTCCTTCCCTGACAGCCTATGTTCCCAACTTCTGCACTTCAATTCTTGTCTGACAGCATTATATTTACCCTTCCCCCAATTATAAACCTTGCCCTGTTGCACGCACCTATCCCTCTCCATAACTAAAGTGAAAGTCACAGAATTGTGGTCACTACCTCCAAAATGCTCCCCTACTAACAAATCTATCGCCTGCCCTGGTTCATTACCAAGTACTAAATCCAATATGGCCTCCCCTCTGGTTGGACAATCTACATACTGTGTTAGAAAAGCTTCCTGGACACACTGCACAAACACTACCCCATCCAAACTATTTGATCTAAAGAGTTTCCACTCAATGTTTGGGAAGTTGAAGTCACCCATGACTACTACCCTGTGACTTCTGCACTTTTCCAAAATCTGTTTCCAATCTGTTCCTCCACATCTCTGCTGCTATTGGGGTGCCTATAGAAAACTCCCAACAAGGTGACTGCTCCTTTCCTATTTCTGACTTCAACCCATATTACCTCAGTAGGCAGATCCCCCTCGAACTGCCTTTCTGCAGCTGTTATACTATCTCTAATTAACAATGTCACCCCCGCACCTACTTTACCATCCTCCCTAATCTTGTTGAAACATCTATAACCAGGGACCTCCAACAACCATTTCTGCCCTCTTCAATCCAAGTTTCCGTGATGGCCACCACATCGTAGTCCCAAGTACCAATCCATGCCTTAAGTTCACCCACCTTATTCCTGATGCTTCTTGCATTACAGTATACACACTTCAACCCATCTCCTTGCCTGCAAGTACTCTCCTTTGTCATTGTTACCTTCCCCACTGCATCACTACGTGCTTTGGCGTCCTGACTATCGTCTTCCTTAGTTGCTGGACTACAGATCCGGTTCCCATTCCCCTGCCAAATTAGTTTAAACCCTCCCGAAGAGTACTAGAAAACCTCCCCCCCAGGATATTGGTGCCTCTCTGGGTCAGATGCAACCCGTCCTTCTTGTACAGGTCCCACCTTCCCCAGAATGCGCTCCAATTATCCAAATACCTGAAGCCCTCCCTCCTACACCATTCCTGCAGCCACGTGTTCAACTGCACTCTCTCCCTATTCCTAGCCTCGCTATCATGTGGCACCGGCAACAAACCAGAGATGACAACTCTGTCTGTCCTGGCCTTTAACTTCCAGCCTAACTCCCTAAACTTGTTTATTACCTCCACACCCTTTTTCCTACCTACATCGTTGGTACCAATGTGCACCACGACTTCTGGCTGCTCACCCTCCCCCTTCAGGATCCTGAAGACACGATCCGAGACATCCCTGGCCCTGGCACCCGGGAGGCAACATACCTTTCGGGAGTCTCGCTCGCGACCACAGAATCTCCTATCTATTCCCCTAACCATTGAATCTCCTATTACTATTGCTTTTCTATGCTCCCCCCTTCCCTTCTGAGCCCCAGAGCCAGACTCAGTGCCAGAGACCTGGCCGCTGGGGCCTTCCCCTGGTAGGTCATCCCCCCCAACAGCATCCAAAACGGTATACTTGTTTTGAAGGGGAACGGCCACGAGGGATCCCTGCACTGTCTGTCTGTTAGTTTTCTTTCCCCTGACTGTAACCCAGCTACTCTTATCCAGTACCTTTGGTGTGGCTACCTCCCTGTAACTCTTCTCTATAACCCCCTCTGCCTCCCGGATGATCCGAAGTTCATCCAGCTCCAGTACCTTAACACGGTCTCTGAGGAGCTGGAGTTGGGTGCACTTCCCGCAGGTATAGTCAGCGGGGACACCAGTGGTTTCCCTTACCACCCACATCCTACAGGAGGAGCATGCAACTGCCCTAGCCTCCATCCCCTCTTACTTTACAGAATTAGCTGCCCCTTGGACCAACTGGACCTCCGCCCTCCGACTCTACTTCCAGTCAACTGTACTCTAAACTCCTGGCTCCCTTCACGCTCTTTGATAAATATAGGAAATGAAATGTAAGGAGCACCTTACTCCCTCCTCACCTAACTCCCTCAGTCACCAAATTCCCACTGTAGCACTCAAATGCCGCAAGTTCAGCACTCCCTCAGTCACCAAACTCTCACTGTAGCACTCAAATGCACCAAGTTCAGCACTCCCTCAGTCACCAAACTCTCACTGTAGCACTCAAATGCCACAAGCTCAGCACTCCCTCAGTCACCAAACTCTCACTGTAGCACTCAAATGCACCAAGTTCAGCACTCCCTCAGTCACCAAACTCTCACTGTAGCACTCAAATGCCACAAGCTCAGCACTCCCTCAGTCACCAAACTCTCACTGTAGCACTCAAATGCACCAAGTTCAGCACTCCCTCAGTCACCAAACTCTCACTGTAGCACTCAAATGCCACAAGCTCAGCACTCCAGTGCAAACAAAGTCTGCACTGTAACTAGCTCCTATTTATACTGTGACTCTAGCTTCTGAAAACTGGCCTAATGCAATTAACTAATTAACAAGCTCCAGCTGCAAGTAAGTCCAAGTAGAACCTTGTTTAAAGCTGATTCAAAATTCATCTTCTTATAGACCAAACAGCAACTTTTAAGTTAATTAACTAAATAAAAGAAATACTAGACTTTAAATAAAAATGAACCCTTATACTCTCTCAGTCACCAAACTCTCACTGTAGCACTCAAATGCCACAAGTTCAGCACTCCAGTGCAAAACCTGGAATAAACTTTTCAATTTAGTAAGGCTCTCCTATTTTGAGGTAAACAGTAGAACAAAATTAGTGAATTAAGCGACAAAATAAAAAGGCAGCCCGTTAAAGAAATACAAACAAAAGTAAATTTAAAAAACAATTAAAACATAATAACAAAAGGTGCTTAAAGGAGTTGATTAAGCATTTCACTCCCCATGGTGCTCATTGGGCACGGAAGGCCTTGATTAAGCCAGCAGACATTACCTGCTCCCTCTCCAAGGATACCCGGCTGCGAATTTAGCCACAGAAGAGGGGTAGACAGTTGAGCTGGATAACCCCTTTGATCGCCCACGTAAGGCTATGGCGAAGAAGATGGAGTATGGGACTAACAGATACTGAGAACATGGGTTGAATTGCCTGCTCCAGTGTTGTATTACTGATGCTGTGCCTTGAAGGCAGGTCGTTCATTGTGTTTCATTCTGAGCCATTTCCTTGACTGTAACCACCGACCCCCCCCCCCCGTGGTTTGCCATTGACTTCCACTCTCAGGGCAGGGCAGGGAAGCAGGTGCCAAGTATACTTCAGCTGGAGCAGGAATCAAATCCATGCTGTTGCCGCTTGTAGCCACCTGGGGTGGCCACGTCCCGATTCCAAAATGGACACTCGCAAAGAGTGCAGGGAAAAACAGACAACACTAGAGAAAACAAGCAGGTGCAAGGTTTCCTGTGTATTAAGACCTGCAAAACCCAGACAGAACTGAAACCAATAGCCATTAGCATATTAATGAGCTATCTCCGGGGACAAAAAGGAAACATTGAAACAATCGAGACCAGGACAGACTCCCCGGCGCCAGTGGAAGCTAAACCAAAGGCAGGCCAACGGTTACATAGGGCCCGCCCAACGATCAGGGAATAACTCCGGTATTGGAGAAAATCAATATGAACGATTGGGACATGGTCCAATTAATTGGGACCAAGTCCGGGGTCCGCCCAGAAGGGCGCGAAACCCCTGGGGACTATAAAACAGAGTCCCCAAGGTCAGTTCGCTCTCTTCTCTTACCCTGACTCCTCTCCATCTTCAACTTGGCATTTGGCTCTCAGCGACGAGAGGCCGCCAAGCACCAACCAAGTAAGTCTCAGGTCAACGCACGCTACGAGATAGACGCTCCTAGCTACTATTCTGTATTAGTTCGAAGCCAGCAGTATCAGAAGCGGCCAACGGCCATTGTTCCTCTGACTGAGTGGGCCACTCGAAGCTAAGTATAGGCTTTTAGTCGTAGTTGTAGTTTAGTGAGTAGAGTTTATGCATGAGTAATAATTGACTGTGTGTGTAAATAAATGTGTATTGATTTCAAACTTACTAACTGGTGTATCGAGTCATTGATCAGTATTCGGCTTTAAACCCTGTGGTGGTATCAGAAAGATACCTGGCGACAGGGGGGACGATGACTATGTTTGTTTATTTAATTTTAATTTATTTTTAAGTTCTCTTGTTGTTCATTGGGGTTGGGGGGGGGTGGGGGGGGGATGTGATACATGCGTTGATACGGTCTGGGGGGTGTTACAGTTATTATGGGGTTATTTTGTTGCATTTCATTGTTTATTGTTATATTTTCTGTAAAAAATTTCAATAAAAATTATTTTAAAAAAAAGAAAGATACCTGGCGACTCTTGAGCAAAGGTAATTAAAAGAGCAAATTAAGGGAGAGCATAACGAGCAACACGCTATTCTGAACTTCTAACGGAAGCCACCTAAGTTATCTTTTTTAATTAATTCATGGGATGTGGGTGTCACTGGTTAGGCCAGCATTTATAGCCCACCCCTAGTTGCCCTTAAGGTGGTGGTGAGTTGCCTTCTCGAACCGCTGCAGTCCCTGAGGTGTAGGTACACCCACTGTGGTATTGTGGAGGGAGTTTGGTGATATATTTCTAAGTCAGGATGGTGAGTGATTTGGAGGGGAACCTCCAGGTGGTGGGGCTCCCAGGTATCTGCTGCTCTTGTCCTCCTGGACAGTAGTGTAGTGGTAGGTTTAGAAAGTGTTGCCTTAGGAGCCTTGGTGAGTTCCTGCTGTGCATCTTGCCGATGGAACACACGCTGCTACTGTTCATCGGTGATGGGGAGAGTGAATATGTGGGGAAGGTGGAGTGTCTGTGGGGTGAAAAAGAAGTGGTTGCAGTTTCAGGCCTTTTACCAGAACTTCAGTTGATTTTGTTTCTCCACCTGAGGCCAGGACGCTCAAAGCAATTGCGGCGTCTCTTATCCTCCATTCACTGCGCAATTTGAAGTGACATTAATTTCGGTTATTATGGTACCGCAATTGATGCGCTGCCATTGGGTATATTACGGTTTCCGGCAGTTGGTTTGAATCGAGTTCGTTGCTACAATCAGTGCTTGGCGCAGGCAAACCTGCTTACGGCCGTAGCAACGCCTCCTCATCATGATTGACAGCGGAATTATCCAATAAACACTTGCACTCCACAGCTGTTGGCTGGGGTTTGGCTGGATGATTAGCCAATGGGAACAGGGGGGCGGACATTGCGTGGATTGAAGGTCGGTTGCGTGGCACCCCAACGGCTTTATCGCCGCCGGCGTCGCGGTGGGGTTCGGTACTGAGCTGAGTGAGCCCTCAAACTGTCCTTATTGGCGGGTCGTCGGTCGGAAGCCGGCCACAGCCCGGGGCAGGCAAGCGGTGGGTGTCAGGTCTGCGCGGGTCAGGGGAGTTGAATGTTGTGGTTGGTGTCGGGGAGAGTTCTTGGCCTAGAGGTTCCCGAGGGTCGGAGTTGCTTTTCTCCCAGTCTCACAGCTCGGCCCGGGCTCCCCACCTCGCAACCCTGGCGGACCTCCTCCTAAGCTCGCCCTCAGCATTCGCCATCACCAGGCGAACCCCCTTCCCCTGTACCACCCCTTCCCCTGTACCACCCCGGGCCCATACCTACTCCTAGTCTGTATGGCTCGGTTACCCTGAGTGAAGCTTCAGCTTTCAAGGGTATTGACTAATCCCTAAATAGGCGCAAAGTTTTTATTTTCGATGAAGCTCATAGCATTAAACAAGTCGATTATTTGTGAAACATTTCCTCCTTTTGGACGTCTGTGTACAGAAATGTGGGACGTTTTTCTGCCCAATATCTTTCCCGGGTCTGAGATTGTGGAAGGACGCAGTTCCCAGCACACGTCTTCCCCGTTTCAGATTCACCTTGTAGTTGAAGATTTTCAGTATGCAGGTTATTTAATGTTAGATGATTCTCCCCACTGGTTACTCGTCCCTTTCTGTGTTGTTGACTTATGACATGCTAAGGCGCTTAATATTTTCTATATTTTGAGGACAAAATACAAGTTATTCTTTGGTAATAGCAATCCTAACGGGGGAAAAATGGGTTATCCTAGGAGCCAAACCGTTGGTGTACATGGATGACAGACGTTGACACTGGCATAATGGAACAAATTTACTTCAATTAGCAGTTTGATATGTAATTTACAGTAGATGGGTGAATTTTCAACTGACTTTACAGGGCCTGTGGGACTGATTTTGGTGCACTGGGACTCCGAACAGGCTGCCATGAGTAGTGTGCCTGGATCATTTTGTTTTATAATGCCATTTGTCATCACTGATTGTTACTATTGCAGTCATTCAATCAACAGGTAAAACAGTGCTTTAAAATTGCTCTAAGGTACAATGTGTGCCTTCATGAGGCTGCTACCCTATAGTAATTAAATAATTGATATTTAATAGAACTTTTTAGCATGTATTTAAAAAGTGTTTAGTAAGTCTGAAACCTGTCCTGGGCAGGAATTTGACTCAAAATCTGGTAGTTTATCTATTGCATACGTTTCTTTATATTTAATATTAAATGGCTATGAGGTGCTGCCTATGAGTTTATTTGAAAAATGCACTGCATAAAATCTATAAGCTAATATTACTCCTGAATTTGGATGAGCTCAATGTTTCAAGTAGCTATTTGGATAATGTGTAGAATTTGGGGCAGATGAGCACTTGTATTTTGGTGAGCAAGGAATGCAGTTAGTTGCATTTTACACCGTTAGTGTCTGACAATTACCTTGTCTGATGTGGATCCTTAAAAATTTTTTTTTAACCATTTTACAACTATACCATAAGATTGAGGAGAAGCATCAGCCCATCGAGTCTGCTCTAGCATTCGATCATGGCTGACATGTTCCTCGTCTCCATTCTCCTGCCTTCTCTCTTTAACCCCTGATCCCCTTATTAATCAATGAGTCCCATATTAATCAAGAACACCAGATTTGTTCTTGAGGTGCTGTTATCTCAGGGCTGGAAGGTGGAATTAGACCGAATAGCTCTTTCTGAGAACGTAGAACAGTGCAGGCTCTTCGGCCCACGATGTTGTGCTGACCATTTATCCTAATCTAAGATCAACCTAACCTACACCCCTTCAATTTACTGCTGTCTATGTGCCTGTCCAAAAGTCACTTAAATGTCCCCGATGACTCTCACTCCCCCACCACTGTTGGCAGTGCTTTCCATGCACTAACAACATAAGAACTAGGAGCAGGTGTAGGGCAATTTGGCCTCTTAAACATGATCCATCATTCAATATGGTCATAACTGATCTCATCATGGTCTCAACTACACCGTTCTGCTCTTCTCCCTAACCCTTCAACCTATTACAAATTAAAAATCTGTCTAACTCCTCAAATTTAATCACTCTTGTTCCAACATACACTGCATTGCAGGGTAGCAAATTCCAAAGATTCTCCACCCTTTGGGAAAAGTCATTTCTCCTCATCTCTGTTTTACATTTGCTACCACTTATTCTGAGACTATGACCCCTCGTTGTAGAATACTCACAAGAGGAAGCACCTGCTCCACGTCTACTTTAGCCATTCCTTTTATCATCTTGTATATCTCAATTTGATCTCCCCTCATTCTTCTAAACTCCAGAGAGTATCGGCCTAAACGGCTCAATCTCTTCATAAGACCAACATCTCGGGCTAGATTCTCTGATTCGGAGATTTTGTCCCCACACCGGCGTGGGAACGGGGAAAACTTGTGCAAAACTGCCACCGATTCCCTGTTTTGCTGGGGGCTAGCAGGACGGCAGCATGGAGCACCTGGCTTGAGCTGCCGGAGCGCCCCGGAGAATTGCCAGGTCCATGGCCGTGCATGTGTACGGTGGCGGCCTGCAGCGGCCCACTGTGCATCATGGCAGATGCAGCTGGCAGACCCAGCCCGCAAAATAGTTCCCCCCCCCTTCGGCCGGCTTGGGTGTCCCGGACTGCCACACCACAGTGCCCCAGCCCTGAAAAATGTCCCCGACCCTCCCCTGACTGGCGGCGCTGGACTGAGTCCGCAGACGTCACGCCGAGTTCTGACGGGTGATGCCACCCATGTCCCACACCATCGGGAACTCGGCCAATTGTGGGCGGGCCTCGGGCAATGGCCTGAGGCCGTGGATACGTGGCGCGGCCTACTCTGCGTGTATGCCGATTTGGAAGCACAGAGCATCGCAGAAGCGGCGCCAACCCTGATTCTCCGGCCCATCAACGAACGCAATTTTGCTGTTGCCGCACGGAGAATCTAGCCCCATATCTCTGGTTTCTTCAGTGAACCTCCTCTCAACAGCCTCCAATGCCACGACATCTTTCCTCAAATAAGGGGACCTAAACTGTGCACCGATACTCCAGGTGCGGTCTCACCAGTGTCTTGAACAGTTGCAACAACTCTTCCTTACCTTTTATACTCCATTCCTTTAGCTATAAATGCCTCCATTTGCTTTCTTTATTATCTGCTGTATGTGCGTATTTAGTTTTCTGTGACTCCTGCTCTGCACGGAGCACCCTGGAGTCTCTCCCCATTTGGATAATGAGTTGCTTTTCCATTTTTCCGACCAAAGTGGATGACCTCGTGCTCCTCCTGCCACATTTTGGCCCACATACCTAACCCATCTATATCCATTAATATGGCTCTTATTATTATTTCCTAATTGCCCTCCTATTCCCTGACTTCTGTTGCTTTTCAGATCACTACTGGGAGATGCCCAAGAATGGCTCAAGTGACCTTTGCCTGCAGTACCTTGTAAAACACACACAGTTCATCTGATTGGTCTAAATCTTGCACATGTAAGCTCTGCATTACCACTTGTCCAAAATGATCCAGAATATGAGTCTCTTGACTGATAATTTCGGATGTTTAAATGGTTGGCTGTGTACCAGCTCTGCTGAGGTTTCTAAAATTCCATACAGGCAATGATTCCTGGTAATTTTTATGTCCAGGATCATATAAATCAATAAACCTCTCATAGTTTATGTCCTAGAAGGGCATCTTAAGTATCCATGCAACATAGTGCCGTTTCATGTTGCTGAAACATTGGAACGTTTCACATTTGAAGTACAGTGAAGTCACATTTATACAGTGGCAATTGTTCTCGTGTTTCTGAAATGTAAATGAAGTGATTGACCAACTAGTTTGCTTATTTTGGTAGTAGTTGGTTTGGGATGGGTTGGGGGGGGTTGCACTGGCCAGAAAATTGGGAGAACTCCCTGCTCTTCAACTGGTGCCAGTGGATCTCAAACGTCAAATTGAGCAGGCTGGTTTAATGTTTCATCTGTAGAGATGTGCTTCAACCGAAAATATTATGCAGCAAATTTTGGTACAGAATTTGAGCAAACAATTCAAAAGGACTTGGAGGGAGGAAGAAGAGGAAAGTTTCTAGCTGACACGACCAATGCTGAAACAAGATGGGACTACAATTTCTTTCTGCACTGAGATGAGGGCAGCTGGAGATTACCGTAGCAAAGATAGCAGATACTGTAGAAATTTGATTCTAGAAATTAGAAGCTCAGCCTTGGGTGAATTTGTGCTTTGGGGTAGCAGTTGGGAAATCATTGATTTTCTGTGGCCTAATTCATCCTCTATCACCGGTTTAGCAAATGTTCTGTGACCTTGTGTGAGTGAGTATAAGAGGCATCATTTTGGGTATTGGAGAGAGGTTATAATGCAGCCGAAATGGTATCAAGTTTTGCTGTTGATTACGCCCCGTGGAGGTGTTGTAGCTATTATATTAGACAGCAGATCCATTTTGTTAATTCAACTGGATGTTAATTTGCGTGTCACGTGAAGGAAATGGGCATCTCTTAATTTTGTATGCTAATCCCCCTGAGACAGCCAAAAGTACAGAATAATGGATCATTAGTGTTTATGGGAGTTTGAAGTTTCTGGAACTCCTAATGTCAGTATTTGAGTCTCGATGTAAAATGCTTTGGTATGTCCTTGGATGTGATAAGGTAATAAATGTAAGCTCTTTTTCTATGTAGTTAGGAATAAAATGTTAGTAAATGTACTAAAATTAAGATTATTTGTGCCCAAGAAATCCAGGTTACCCTTTCCTAAATTGATAAACAAGTTCTGCTTGACAGGACCCATAAATTGTATACAATTCTGAAACTAGTTTGAAGAGCAGTGGAATGTCCTTTGGTGTATAACGGGGCTTTCCAAACTGTGGCTTGTGATTCCACTGGGGTGAGATTTCTGAGGTTGCAAATTCAAATGCAGCAGAGGCTACAATGGAGCGCTAACTGATTTGTGACAACTTTGTGTATTTAGTTGGGTATGGCCTTGTGGTGATCTAGGTACTCATTTCATTTGTAGAAAACCTGCTTTTTCATAACACCCCCTGCCCCAAGCTCAACCTTTGTACCCTCTGTCAAGGACTAAAGACTATCTCTTGCTCTCGCTCTCTCTCTCTCTTCTCACCCCCCCCCCATCAACCCGCCCCAACAGCTGAAGTTCCGTCTCTTCCCCAATCCCCCAGAAATGCTTGTCCCCCAAAAGTTTCACTCTGGGGTCAGACGAGGCAATAAAACGGAGTCATTCCGCTGCAGTAGTGTTGAGAAGCACTGATGTATGTGTACTGAAAATTAGCTCTGATCAAGAATCTCAATTTTGGCTTGCATCATGGCCCAGAAATACCCAGTCGCTGATGTGAAGATGGGTACAACACAGATATAAACGTACCTTTGCCATTTGTGCCGTGAACGTTCTGGCAGCTAATTAAGCTGACAGTTAACTGGGATGTGGATCATAGAGCTTCCACTCTAATTTTAAATTTGAGCTACACAGCTTAACAATTCAAATACTCAATATCAGCAGTTTGCTGCAGTACAGAGATGACTGTCAGGCCTGACGGTTGAATGAATGAACAAAGATTAAGATTATATGGAGTCTTTTGTGTAAAGAGATATTTAACAAATGGAAGGGTAGACGTTGCTACTTTCCCTCTTCCACCACCTTCTCACCCCACTCCCCTGCAACCAATGGTGAAATAGGGGCAGGGACCTAAATAGTCTGAGGTGAAGAAGGGGACATATGGGCATGGATGTGGAGTTTCTGATGTAGACAAAATAGAATGACTTGGAGCAATTAGTATTGAGCTAGCCGTTATGGTTTTTTCATAATCAAGAACAGTTCATTCCGAGCTAGATTTGCCATGCACTGATTGAAGACAAAGTCTCTGTATCTGGTTACTGTATAGATTTCTGAAGAGCACCATGCTGTGGATTAGAATATTTGATGTGAACTGCAGTAATGAGTCTATTTGGGTGTATAAGCAATAGGTGATTTACAACACTGTTCAAAAGTTTAATTTTATAGTACTATCGTGTCTATTCCAGTAAGCAGGCTAATTTTGGGAAAGCTTTATTTTCAAAAAACCCTTGCTGATTTAAAAAAAATCCTGTATCGATTCTTTATTGTTACCCAGTTGTAATCAAACCTGGGATTAGTTCTTGCCAACACCCCAAGGTGACATGCTGAATTTATGTCTCACGAGATCAAGAATGAAAATGTATTGCTGAGCCAAATGCACTGGTGATTTGTGTGTAATGAATTTGCAAGATTAGGTTTGACTATTTTGAGTTGGCTGCAGCCTGACTTTGAAACATTATATTCAATTAATTGATTCTCAAAGCTCTAAATGGAGATTTTTAGTAATGCATCGCTGAAGTATATGCGCCTGAAGCATAATATCCTTTCTTTGCTGTTTCATGTGGAAGAATCTACTGTGTGGTATTTTCAACCTTGTTGAGCTGCTGCATATCTGTGTTTGTGTACTACTGAATGATTCCAGGTCAAAATGTTTCTTTATTTTTCTTCCTTCCTTTTCCTCTGCTCCTATTGCATTTGCAGTCTTGTCAAGTCAGTGATTCGATCTTTTATATCCTGTTTGGTGTTGCTGAAACTTGAATATGTACATGTTTAAAAAAAATAACCCCTCTGGAAGAGGAGAGTATCCAGTGAGTTCAAGCAACACCACTCAATCTGCTCCTACGGATTGGAATTCATGACACTGGGTTCCTACATTCCATCCATGGTTGTTTAAAATTACAGCAACCTGTTGCAGTTTTTAAATTTGTTCAGATGATGATGTGTTTTGGGTATTGTGTGATGTGCCACAATGTCTTATTACTGACATTTGGGAAAGGCCTAAAAGTGGAGGTTGATATCTGCGTCTGTTTTGAAATCTACCTTGTGAATTCATTGCGCGCTTTGACTCTCTTTACACAGACTGGTGTTGAGCCATTTAATCATGCAGCTCAAGCCACAGGATCCTACTACACAAAGCATTGGACGATATTTGTAATGTAAATAATACCCAAGTTAAAAGTGCCTCCATGTAAACCATTTAAAGGAACACGTATAACATTTTCTTCCTTTAGTGTATTGCCACATGGCATTTTGCAAATTACTGACACTTTCAATTGAAATGGATTCTGAATAGACTTTCAGCAGCTACCAATATGATTTAAAAACTGGATGACACCCAAATTGTTGATCATGAATTTTCTTGAATCCTTTATAAAATAAAAACAGAGATCAGAGAATTTCAAGTATTATCTTGGTTTGATCTTGTTTGCTGACTGGCAGCAAATTGCAAAGCGAATGTATTCTCACATCCTTCTCCTGTCTGGCTTGAGGTATAACTAGTTTTTCTTTTTGTGATATTTTAATTAAGAAACCCAAGTAAAGTGCTGAATGCATGGTACAGAGCAATGCCATTGCTCACCAGATATTATAGTTAATTCAGGTGAATGCACTGTTGGTTCATTTAGTGTCCACTTTCAAATTAACAGCCATTCCAGTGTCCCATCAGAGTGTGAATTCAGAATGCCGACAGACTTCAACCATCGACTTTGGGCTATTTTTAAATTTTGCTGTCTGAACAATGTGGACAAACATCACTCTGGTTTTGAGATTCTTGAGCAATCTATGAAACCCACACAGTTTCCGCATCCCTGATTGTCGTGCGGACATCTTGTGCTTACCCAAGTATGTGTTAAGAGTTATGATTTATTCCCCACCCACCTTTGTCAGCATATGCTAGGGAACTGGTGGAATTTTACCAATTATGACAACACAGGTTAATTGTTAAAATTTTAAGTGGGTGCAGGAATTGAGAGATCTGAGTGTGCTTATACACATGTTTTTGCAGGTGGCAGGACAGGTCAATAATAGAGACTAGCACGTCTCGCCTCCATGTTGCCCTTAGTGACATCATCTGTAGACCGTGGCAGTGATAAGACCGAGGTCTCCTTTTCCACCAAGCTGGAACCCATATTGCTGCAGAACTATTTGCTGTTTTCCTCGCTTCCTGTATAGAGAAGAATGGGGCCTTCATTGTGATTTCAGTATCTCTGTTATCAGGTGCTCCCTTGGAGCCTTCATTGCCTCTTTGGGCAAGCAGTCTGGTCATTCCAGACTGGGATGAACTACGTTTCTACCAGCTGAACATTGGAAGGATCAAAGGTGTCATTTTGGCCCATATCTCAAAACTCCTTTTATGATGCCATTTATTTTCTCTCCCCAGTTACTGTTTCAGACCAAATCAGACTCTTGGCAAATGGAATGCGAAGATTGGCAAAAGCCTGAGTTTTCAAACCACACCTGGGATCCCAGAACTAATGGAGTGGAAAGGGAATTTATTGCTGTTGATACATTTTTAGTATAGGAAAAAGTGGTACTGAGTGAGGATAATCTCATTGAGTTGTACAAGGAAGCTATTAGGATGGGAAGTTGGAGAAGGTGACAATACATTGAAAGACTTTGGAGAGGTAAAGGAGGTTGGAGATCATGTGGTGATTTGATGGTC
Organism: Scyliorhinus canicula; assembly: GCF_902713615.1. NCBI lineage: Eukaryota > Metazoa > Chordata > Chondrichthyes > Carcharhiniformes > Scyliorhinidae > Scyliorhinus > Scyliorhinus canicula. The sequence goes on from NC_052146.1 coordinate 113,590,971, forward strand.
TTTTTCTGAGGCTCCCCACTGACGCCATACTTAATATGAAGATCCAGAGGGTTTTAAATGCAGACTAAAATCCATTGTATTGTGGTTTATAGAACAATTAATCAGTTAAGAGTCCTTTTTAATCTTGTATGATTCTAAGAAATCAATTCTTCATCAACTGCAGGGTTTAATGCTCCTTTTTGATAACTTTAAATTACTAGTGGAATTTTGTTTTCTACTTGCAAAATGAGTGTTGTAATGGCATGTCAGAGTGATTGTGTATTCTCACTAGTAGAAAGTTAATTTATGTATGTTTGCTGAACAGTTTGAACATAAAAAACAGGTTTCTGATTGAGCACATCAATTGCCCATGTGCAGCATTGACTATTTGATGAACATCCTCTGGCCATCTGAAGATTTATTATGATTGAAGAGAGAGAGTTCGGTATGTCTTGTCGATAATATTTGCTTTTTCTAAGCAGAGAATGACTGTGCCTCCTAGTATTGAACAGCAGTTTACTTACTAGGTTGTGCTGTTTCTTGTGCTCCTTTTCCCTGCCCCACCCTCCACGCATGTTTCTGCACGTACTGTCTGTTTTCATATGTCCAGGAATGTCTTTGAGCTGGGATGAGAAATTAACACAATACAAAACTAGAATTTTTTTACCAGCTAGTAAGCATATGTTTAAGGCATCTGTTCATCATGAACTTGTCGTTGTTTCACCTGTCACAAAAGCATTTTTACTTTGTCAAAAAAGGTCTGTATTCTTTAAAAAGGAGCGTTTAAAAGTACTGCGTTCCGCTTAAAATAGAACTATAACTGCACATCATGTCTGTGCCACAATGCAGTTGGGCTGTTGACTGTAAGCCCCAATGGATTAAAGTAATTTATTTTGAGCAATATATTACTATTTATGCTGTGGTAGGTTTTCTTTGACGGCATTGTGGTCTAGACGGATAGGGTTTGTGATTTCAGAAAACATCTCTTATTTCTTTAGTGTGATTGGGATATGGGGTAGATGGTGAAATATGCTTTTTATCATTCATCCTCCCTTCCTTTTCTCTTGGGCTGGAAAGGTATTTAAGGGGAGACCAACCAGCCCACTCTCCTAAGTTCCAGATTCAAAATGATCAGTTTACACCGGCATTGACATTGCAAGATACTGGTCAGTCCTTTTGACTTGTGTGTTGTGTAAAAGAGGGGCAATGAAAAATAAATTGTTTGCTGTTTTCTGAAGAAAACGTATCCAAGGAACTATGGTGCATTTTATTGTCTACTTTTGTGCAAATAAATGAAAAGTTTTTTTTAAAAAACTGGTAGAATAAGTGGCTCTTCTGTGTAGTTGAAAACTGATCTATCAAACCAAGCTTGTGCTTAAAGCAATGTTAAGTATAAATTGTACCTGCGTACTTGAGCCGGATTAAATATAACTCGTGGTAAAGTGTTTTTAAATCAGCCATGTGTTTCCTGGACTGATTACAAATTGAGGTCTGCTGTTCCTTCATCCTGAATCTCTATCGAATGTGTTAAAGTGATTTGTATTATATTTCATATTTGGCAGCAATGCTATTAAAAACCCTGGTTGAAAATGCATACAAGCAGTGTCTACTAAAGCTGTAATTAAAGAGTCGTAAAAGGTGAGGTAATGATTTGTTCCAACAACTTGGTTACAGATAAAGGACTAATGGAACTTTATTTATATTATTTAGTCCTAGCTAAATAGGTCATGGAACTTAGTTGGATACAGATGACGTAATTGATGGAAGGAACCAGGTCTGTCTGTAGTTCTGCAGTCTGTTATAAATTTAAGTTGAACAGCAGTTTGCCATAGGACTTGAGACTGACGAGGCGGAAGTGTATTGGATCTACTCTAGAAAAGATCTCTCTCCAAAAGTCACAGCTGAGCAAGTAACCTGTTTTGGTAACTTTATTTACAAGCGGCATTTGAACTGTGTTGAGTTGATTCATTGGTATTAGTAGCAGGTATAGATAAGTTCAAGTTTTTCCTTTCAGTTAGGAACTGTTTAACATGATTGTAAAGCTACTTCTTAACGTGGTTAATTCGGTGTTTAAATTAAAGTTTTATTTCAGCATAAAAGATACCTGTTGGTCAGTGTCAATACTCCTGGGGTGGAATATCCTTTCCTTGACAGTTTTGCAAATTAAAAATAATTGTTTGGAGTTCTCACCCGGTATCCTAACAAACGATGGAGTCTGATGTGATATTCTAACACTAAGCAGAGCTTGCACATGGATATAAATAATGCGTTGATACTGAAACATCTTTGGTTATGTTTTCAGAACAAAGTTATCAGCAACTTGATGCCATAACTTTGAGTCCTTGACTCCATTTTTCAAAGTGCAGTTTTTATAAGTTTGCTTAATAGTGCAACCGCCATTTGGTTACTCTAGATAACAGTATGTGGGTGGCATGGTAGCACAGTGGTTAGCACTGTTGCATCACAGCACTAAGGACCTGGGTTCGATCCACGGCTTGGGTGTTTGCCTGTGCGGAGTCTGTATGTTCTCCCCATGTCTGCGTAGGTTTCCTCCGGGTGCTCCGGTTTCCTCCCACAGTCCAAAGATGTGCAGGTTAGGTGAATTGGCTGTACTAAATTGCCCCGAGTCCAAAAAGGTTAGGTGTGGTTACTGAGTTACGGAAATAGGGTGGAGATGTGTGGGCTTAAGTAAGGTGCTCTTTCTAAGGGCTGGTGCAGACTCGATGGGCCGAATGGCCACCACCTGTGCTGTAAATTGTATGATTCTAAATTCTATCGTTCTATCTGCTTGTGAAAATGGATGACAATGTAAAATTGTGGACAAAATGGAAAAGTCACAAGACATATTGAAAAACTGAGCAAACAAAGACCTGCTAGTGGGAGACTGAGTTTATTTCTTGATCAGTTTGCACTTCACACCATTTTCAGTATAGCACTGATCAGTCATCAAAAGTTGTCGCGTATGTTGCTCAGAAAATTTAAATATATAATCTATTGGAATCACCTATTTTAAGCCATAATTTCTATTCTATTAATGCCATGTGACTGGTTTTAATTATTATGTCCTTTTTGATTTGTGAACAGGTTTCATATGGCTACCTCCAGGAAGCATAGAGACTCGATTCAACAGCAGAGCAACACAATAGGTAGAGCACTAAACCTCTATTTGAACAACAAACATTCTTTTTCTGTCTCCTTTCTTAAAACTTCTTTGCCAGCCAGTGCTGTAAAATGTTAATGTTGTGTCCATTTGAAATGTATTTGCAATTCAAAATAATTTCTCCATACAATTTTATAGTGCACAAATAAGCATTTAGCCCAACAGATCTTTTTCAAAATATTTTTATTGCAGTTTTCACTTTATAAAGCGCTACCATTTACAAACCCCGACCCATGACTGATAATTCCTAAAGCTAAAAGACAATGGTCGCCACCTCCAGTCGGCCCAGGCCCAGGACCCACCCAAGACAGCCACCAACCCCAACCCTAGGACACGACACTAAAACTCTATTTGAACAACAAACCTACAACAGATGCAAAGTGCAACCTCTCCCAACTGTCCCCATTAAAGTCCCAATCAAATCTATTCAATCAAGTTCAGGTCCATGCTCCTTGACAAAACTTTGCCTCCTCCGATGTATTGAAAAAATGATCTTTCAACTGAAAAGTCACATTCAAACTCACTGGGTGCGCCACTCCAAACCTCACTCCTGAATAGTACTGACTTCACCTTATTAAAAACCGTGCGCCCTTTCTCCTACTCTGACATCTTGGTATATCTTGATGATGTTTCCTTCCCACCACGAGTCCTGATTCACTTTGGCTGAATGGGAAACATCTGAGAAAAGTACTCGGTCTGCTTTGGGCCCTCCGGCAACTCCACAATTCTGATGTTCCCTCAACCTATTCTCCAAGCCAAGTCATCCACCTTTGCCCTCTGAGTCTTGTTCCTCTCATCCACTAGCAACATCATCTCGGCTTCCAAGAGGTGATTCGATCACAATGCCGCGACAAGCCTGCCTCCACACCTTTCAGCACCTCTCCATGCTCTGTCACAGCCTCCGAGGTGTTTTCTAGCTTCTCCCGAATCGGCCCAAGTGGCTTCTTAATTGGCCGCTTAAGAGTTTCCATCACCCTGCCCTGCACCTGAAAATGCTTCGCAAACTGTTGTTCAAGCTCCTGCGCAATCACCTCAGTCAGTATTTCCACAGTGATATGAGCAACCACACCCAAGATGAGGTCCGTCATCTTCCCTTCTGCTGAATTTCACAGGTTTTCTGGCTTTGTGGAACGTTATCCTCTGCGATTTATTGGTGATTGTCTTTGTTTCTGACTATTGATTTTCACAAGTGGAAATATATCTAGCGTGGGTCAGTCTACCCTTTTGAATCTCTTTGTAGCTGATCCCCCTTCGATCTTCTGTTTTCTGGAGAAAAGAGACCAGTCTTTTCTGATAGTTGTGCAACTTACTTTCCATAGTTTGTAAAGCACTTTGTATATCAATGCAGCTAGGATTTACAAAAATGATTTGTAGCAGCCCTAGAATTTATATTGGGAAAATTCTGGCAGTCTGCACGCGTGGGAAATAACGTCATGTGAACTGTCAGTTCAGCAGAATACCATTCTGAAATTGTATATGATGGGACTGCTCATTTGTGAAACTCAAACATGTACAACGATTTTAAAATGTTAACAAGTGGAATGCTAGAGTGCTGATGCTATATTGAAGTGGGGGGGGGGGATGAAATGGAAATGGAAACTATCATAGTCTTTCTATTAAGTTGGCATCCTTCATCCACAGTCTGGGGTGGAGAGATGGCTGACCTTTTGTGACTGTTTTACAATGTAAATGGGACAGTTTAGTTGTTAGTCATGTGCAGAGGTTGAGGTTGCAAGGCTTGAATTGAAATAATGCATTTGTTAAGGTGCGACAGTAATATAATGTGACAGAAGTAGGGTCTCCTATGGAACAAAAAGTAAATTATGAAACACTCCCAAGCAGCATGGGGTTTGTAAATGAAGAAAAAATGTTAATGTTTCGGGCTCGAAAGGAACAGAGTGAAGGAAAAGCTGGCCAGCCCCAGGGGTGCAGGCCACCTTGCCATGATCCATCATTTGGACCACATGCCATGCACCAGCTTGCTCTTGGCACCTTGCCACATAAGCACAGTAGAAACAACTGTTTGTTATCTTTCTGCAACACTATCCAAGGCCTCAAAGATTTATACGTGAGACAGTGATTTGCTTGTACCTCCTCCAACCCACTCTACTGTTTGATCCTTATGATGGGTTCCCCGTTACATTGGATTAGGTGATCACATTTTTGAACATCTGAACTCCGCTTGCCATTGTAATTTTTCTGTCGCATGCTCACTTTAATTTCTGTCCGTGACTTTCTGCACGGTCCAGTGAAACTCAATGTAAGCTAAAGCAACAGCTTCTCCTCTTTCTACTGATACTTTTCAGCCATTTGACCATCGAGTTGACTTTGACTTCAAACCTAAACCTCTGTTGTCTTTTCTTGATGAGGGTTGCTGAGAATGAAGACTGTCAGTCTACATCTTCCAGTTCTGATGAGATATGTTTGAAGTGCCAGTGTTTGAATTTTTTTTTTACAGATGTGGCTTGACCTACAGAATCTGTCCAGCAGTTTGACTTTGTTTCAGATTTACAGTATTTGCAGCTTTTTATTTTAAGGTCTCTGTCATGGGGCAAATTGAGTTGGTTTTAACTGCGTTTTGCTTTGGGAGCAGTGTTATTCCCATTGTCCTGCTGAGCAGATGAAACCATTTCAAGCATGAGAAGCACTTTTCCCTTGATTTTTGTATCAGTTCTCTCCAATCTCTTAATATTCATCTCACCAACTTAGAATCTTTAAGTGTGTGACAGCCAGCCTTGAGAACCCTTTCCAAATTTCTCATTTTGGATCGAGGTATTTGACAGTAAAAGAGCATTGCAGCTGTGCCCAATCCAGTCCTGGATCATACGATAGAATGCCTACAGTGCAGAAGGAGGCTATTTGGTCCATTGAGTCTACACCGGCCCTCTGAAAGAGCACTCTACCTAGGCCCACGGTCTCACCCTTTCCCAGTCACCCCACCTAACCTTTTGGACCCTAAGAGACAATTTTAGTGTGGCCAATCCACCTAACCTGCACATCTTTGGACTGTAGGAGGAAACCCATGCAGACACGGGGAGAAAGTGCAAACTCCCCACGGACAGTCATCCGAGGTCAGAATTGAACCCAGGTCCCTGGCGCTGCGAGGCAGCAGTGGTAGCCACTGTGCCACTCCTAATTTGGAGCAAGTACCCAGGTGTACTTGTGGGGAGATGCACAGCAACTTGCAAGTAGCCGGCAGAGGCAGCAGTGCTAGCCACCGTGCCACTCCTAATTTGGAGCAAGGACCCAGGTGTACTTGGGGTGAGATGCAGAGCAACTTGCAAGTAGCCGGCACAGTACCTTCCAAGTTGATCTGTTTAACATAATGTACAGCGATGCAGAAAAGTACTATGCATTGAAATGATCAGGTCTTGCACAAATTGGCAGACAGGGTATCATTGAGTGTCCCTGGCAGGCTTCCCACGTTAGTGTTTCAAAAGGAATTTCCTGGCAGTGGAAGTTTTGAGTCCATTTCCCCTTTGCTGTTTTCTTGACACTGCTCGCATCTGATGATCATTCACCACTGTTAACAAATGATCACAAGCAAATCTGCTTTGAAAATAGAAATATTATAGTTTGTTATAGTTTATTATCCTTCTTGGCAACTTGCTATTGTACTATTGTTTGAAATAGTGTAAATTGATAATGGTGTGAGATCTGCCTTGTCCTTTTAAAAATCTCTGCTAACACAAGCACTAACTGTTGACATAAAGCATTAACAAACCTGCTGAGTGGGTTTAAGGTCAGGCTGAGACAGACAATGGCATGCCTTTCCTTGAGAAAATGCCATTCCTCCCAACATTTGCAGATTGCTCAAAATTCTTTCTATAAATGGGAAGCATGTTTTGAATTTTTGGTTTGAGTATGTGCTGATTTGTTTGTTGAATATAATTAATCTAGATGTAGAATTTCATTTTTGTTTTTGAGTCAGTGTATCTGAAATATTTTTGAACTGATAATTTGCATGTTTCCTTTGCCTAGCAATCTTTGTAAACCTCAACTACAAGGGGGTGTCCAAAACTAAAGATTATAAATATAATCTATAAATATAAACTAAATCCCAAGAGAGACTTGCATTTATTTGTTCAGTGTCTTTTTTGACAACTGGATGCTCTAAAATGCTTTACAACTAATTAAGTACTTTTTGATGTCACTGTTATATAATCTTTATTTGTGTCACAAGTAGGCTTACATTAACCCTGCAGTGAAGTTACTATGAAAAGCCGCTAGTCGCCACATTCCGGTGCCTGTTCGGGTACACGGAGGGAGAATTCTGAATGTCCAATTCACCTAACGGCATGTCTTTCGGGAAACCAGGCAGGCAGTTTGCCCACAGCGAGTTCCCGCAAACAGCAGTATGATGACGTGTTTTATGTGAGGGATGAATATTGGCTAGGGTGCTGGAAAGAACTCCTCTGCTCTTTGAAATATTACCATCAGTTCTTCTCCATCCATCATCGGTATAACATCCTATCTGAATGAAGGCACCTCCGACAATGCAGCATTTCCTCAGTACTGTATGGAATACTGAGCCTTGCATTTTGTGCTCCGGTTCTGGAGTGCAACTGTAACCCACTACCTCTATCTCAAAAGAAGTGTGTGCTGCCAGTTGAGCTACAGCTGACACACACACCTGCAATCCAAAAGGAGATTCCTTTATTTAGAAAGTGGATAGAATGTGGAACTTACGACCACATTGAGCAGTTGGGATGAATCTCATTGGTGCATTTAACAGGAGCCTAGATAAATGCACAATACAAAATAGATTTTAAATCGGTGAGATGAAGTATGGTAAAGAAGGTTAATGTGCAATAACACCAGCATAAAGAGCACCAGTGTTTTGTACTATAAATTCTATGCAAATGACATTGTGGCAAAGAATGAAGGATGGACTTCCGGTGGTGGCCATGGTGTGAGTGGTCGCACACTGGGCAACTCCTGCTCAAAGGCATAGGAAAGAGTTCTTTTACCCGACATTGGGTGTAATTTCGCTGGAAAGGTGTATTTGAAGGTCAGATAGTTGAATGTCGGAGGAGTAGTTTTTCCCCTGGGAGTGGTATGTCCCCCCCGGGAGTGGTATTACCAAACCCGGCTTAAGACGGTGAGGGACCTGGCCAAGCAGTTGGAGGAAACCTGAGATGCAGCAACCAGTGGAAGGATGGCAGACGGGGAAGGGCTGGTGCAAGTCGGAAAGCCCTAGATGGAGCAGTTGATGGATTTTATTAAGGATGAGTTACGCCAGCAAAGGAAGGAGTTGAGAGGACCGCTTGAAGGCCATCGAAAGAGCTGTGGCACCGCTGAAGAACTTGATGGAGCGGGTGAAAAGTGTCTGGAGGTGCAGGGGTCGCAGATCCGAGAGATTGAAGGGGTGATGTTCGATCAAAGTGATCACTGGAGCTGGAAGTGGGGCTCTTGGGAGAGCATTGCAAAACGTTGAGGCAAACGTGGGAGCAGGAGACTACCTTGAGAAAGCAGAACCTAAGGATAGTGGGCCTGCCAGAAGGAGTGGAAGGTGTGAGTGCCACAAGCTACATCTCAAAGATTCTGACGGGGCTGGTGGCGGAGGGAGTGCTAGATAAGGCCCTTGAAGTGGATAGAGCGCACACATCTGAGGTAGAAGGCTGGAGCTGGGGAGCCGCCACAGGCAGTGATACACAAATTTGTGGGGAAAGAGAAGATCCTATGCCTTTTGAGTAGGAGTTGCCCAGTATATATGGATGTGCTGTATATTGATTTCAGTAAAGCATTTTGATAAGGTTCCCCACGGTAAGCTATTGCAGAAAATACAGAAGCATGGGATTCCGGGTGATTTAGCAGTTTGGATCAGAAATTGGCTCGCTGTAAGAAGACAGAGGGTGGTGGTTGATGGGAAATGTTCAGCCTGGTGTTCAGTTACTAGTGATGTACCACAAGGATCTGTTTTGGGGTCACTGCTGTTTGTCATTTTTATAAATGACCTGGAGGAGGGTGTAGATGGATGGATGAGTAAATTTGCAGATGATATTAAAGTCGGTGGAGTTGTGGACCGTGCGGAAGGATGTTGCAGGTTACAGAGGGACATAGATAAGCTACAGAGCTGGGCTGAGAGGTGGCAAATGGAGTTTAATGCAGGAAAGTGTGAGGCGATTCATTTTGGATGGAGTAACAGGAATACGGAGTACTGGGCTAATGGTAAGATTCTTGGTGGTGTGGATGAACAGAGAGATCTCGGTGTCCATGTACATAGATCCCTGAAAGTTGCCACCCAGGTTGATAGGGTTGTTAAGAAGGCAGACGGTGTATTAGCTTTTATTGGCAGAGGGTTTAAGTTTCGGAGCCATGAGGTCATGTTACAGCTCTAAAAAACTCTGGTGCGGCCACATTTGGAGTATTGCGTGCAGTTCTGGTCACCGCATTATTGGAAGGATGTGGAAGCATTGGAAAGGGTGCAGAGGAGATTTACCAGGATGTTGCCTGGTATGGAGGAAAGATCTTATGAGGAAAGGCTGAGGAACTTAAGGCTGTATTCGTTAGAGAGAAGAAGGTCAAGAGGTGACTTAATTGAAGCATACAAGATGATCAGAGGATTAGATAGGGTGGACAGTGAGAGCCTTTTTCCTCCGATGATGATGGCTAGCACAAGGGGGCATAGCTTTAAATTGAAGGAAAATAGATATAGGACAGATGTCAGAGGTAGGTTCTTTGCTCAGAGAGTAGTAAGGGCGTGGAATAACCTGCCTGCAACAGTAGTGGACTCGCCAACATTAAGGGCATTTAATGTTGGATAAACATGGATGATAAGGGAATAGTGTAGCTATTAGAGTGGTTTCACAGGTCGGCACAACATCGAGGGCCGAAGGGCCTGTACTGCGCTGTAATGTTCTATGATCTTTCATTGAGCCAGGGAGAAGCGCACCTGCGAATGGGTGGGGAACAAGGTTCCAATATATCAGGACATTGGAGCCCCTGCCATCCCTTACCAACCCAACAGTAAATAGCCAACATTAATTTTTTTTTTGAAATAATTTTTATTGAAAAATTTTGAATTTATACAACAATAACGCACCATAGTAAAATACCAATAATATTAACAATCATAAACATTCGCCCCACCTCCATGAACAACACAGCATTTTAACAGCAACGCAAATTAACACAATATAAAGTTACAGACTAGACACTACAATAAGGAACACACACAGACACAGACACAGACACACACAGACACAGGTTGCTGCTGCTATTGACCACGTTACCTATCTTTGAGCCAGGAAGTCCAGAAAAGGCTGCCATCGTTTATAGAACCCTTGTATTGATCCTCTCAGGGCAAATTTGACCCTTTCCAATTTTATAAATCCCGCCATGTCACTGATCCAGGTCTCCACACTTGGGGGCCTCGCATCCTTCCACTGTAGCAGAATCCTTCGTCGGGCTACTAGGGACGCAAAGGCCAGGACACCGGCCTCTTTCGCCTCCTGCACTCCCGGCTCTACCGCAACTCCACAAATCGCGAGTCCCCACCCTGGTTTGACCCTGGATCCAACCACTCTCGACACCGTCCCCGCCACCCCCTTCCAGAATTCTTCCAGTGCTGGGCATGCCCAGAACATATGGGCGTGGTTCGCTGGACTCTCCGAACATCTGGTACAGCTGTCCTCGCCCCCAAAGAACCTACTCATCCTAGTCCCGGACATGTGAGCCCGGTGCAGCACCTTAAATTGGATGAGACTAAGCCTCGCACATGAGGAGGAAGAGTTGACTCTCTCCAAGGCATCCGCCCAAGTCCCGTCCTCTATCTGCTCCCCAAGTTCCTCCTCCCATTTAGCCTTCAGCTCCTCCACTGACGACTCCTCCACCTCCTGCATTACCTTATAGATGTCAGACACCTTCTCCTCTCCGACCCACACCCCCGAAAGCACTCTGTCCATCATCCCCCGCGACGGCAGCAGAGGGAATCCCTCTACCTGTCACCTAGCAAACGCCTTTACCTGCAAGTATCTGAGCATGTTCCCTTGGGGAAGGCCAAATTTATCTTCCAGTTCCCCCAGGCCTGCAAACCTCCCGCCAATAAACAGGTCCCTCAATTTGCTGATGCCCGCCCTTTGCCACCCCCTAAATCCCCCATCCTTGTTCCCCGGGATGAACCGATGGTTGCCACCCAGTGGAGCCTCCATCGAGACCCCTGTTTCCTCCCGATGCCGTCTCCACTGTCCCCAGATTCTTAAGGTCGCCGCCACCACCGGGCTCGTGGTAAACCTCTTAGGGGAGAGCGGCAGCGGTGCCGTTACCATGGCACCCAGGCTCGTACCTCTACATGACGCCATCTCCATTCTTTTCCACGCCGCACCTCCCCCCTCCATCACCCATTAACGCACCATTGACACATTGGCTGCCCAATAGTACCCCAGAAGGTTGGGCAGCGCCAGCCCGCCTCTATCCCTCCCTCGCTCCAGGAACACCCTCTTCACTCTCGGAGTCCCATGTGCCCACACACAGCTCAAAATACTGCTAGTCACTCTCCTAAAGAAGGCCCTGGGGATAAAGATGGGCAGGCACTGAAAGAGGAACAAGAACCTCGGAAGCACCGTCATTTTGACGGACTGTACCCTCCCCGCCAACGATAATGGCAGCATGTCCCACCTCTTGAACTCCTCCATCTGATCTACAAGTCTGGTGAAGTTATGCTTGTGAAGAGTCCCCCAGTCCCTGGCCACCTGCACCCCCAGGTACCTAAAGCTCTCCCCTGCCCGCCTAAGTGGGAGCCTACCAATTCCTTCCTCCTGGTCTCCAGGGTGCACCACAAACACCTCGCTCTTGCCTAAATTTAGTTTATAACCTGAAAAGGTCCCAAACTCAGCTAGCAACTCCATCCCTCCCACCGGGTCCGCCACATACAGTAACAGGTCATTGGCATACAACGACACCCTATGTTCCTCTCCACCTCGCACCAAGCCTCTCCACCTCTCTGAATCCCTCAACGCCATCGCCAGCGGCTCGATTGCCAGTGCAAACAACAGGGGGACAGGGGGCAACCCTGCCTGGTCCCTCGGTAAAGCCGGAAGTACTCCGACCTCCTCCTATTCGTGGCCACGCACGCCATTGGGGCCTCATATAGCAGCCGTACCCATCTAATGAACCCTTCACCAAATCCAAACCTCCCCAACACCTCCCATAGGTACCCCCACTCCACTGTATCGAAGGCCTTCTCCGCATCCAGCGCCACCACTATCTCTGCCTCCCCCTCAATCGCCGGCATCATGATGACATTCAACAATCTCCGCACATTCGTGTTCAGCTGCCTTCCCTCCACAAAACCTGTCTGGTCCTAGTGCACAACCCCTGGCACACAGTCCTCTATCCTGGTGGCCAGGATTTTTGCCAGGACCTTAGCATCCACATTGAGGAGAGATATGGGCCTGTCTGAACCACACTGCTGGGGGTCCTTATCCCTCTTTAAAATTAACGAGATCAGCGCCCGCAACATCGTCAGGGGCAAAGTCCCCCCTTCCCACGCTTCATTGAGTGTCCGCACCAGCAAGGGGCCCACTAGGTCCACAAACTTTTTACATAAAATTCCACCGGGAACCCATCCGGCCCCGGTGCCTTCCCTGACTGCATCTGCCCGATCCCCTTAACTAGCTCCTCCAGCTCAATCGACGCACCCAACCCCTCCACCTTCTCCTCCTGCACCTTCGGGAAAGAAAGCCCGTCAAGGAACCTCTCCATTCCCCTCCTCTTCCCCGTTGGCTCCGACCGGTACAGTTCCCCGTAAAAGTCCTTGAAGACCTCATTCACCTCTACCCCCTTCCGCACCACATTCCCACTCTTGTCTCTCACTCCAGCAATTTCCTTAGCCGCATCCCGCTTGCGGAGCTGATGAGCCAGCATCCTACTCGCCTTTTCACCATGTTCGTACACTGCCCCTTGTGCCTTCCTCTACTGTGCCTCTGCCTTTCTAGTGGTCAGAAAATCGAATTTAGCCTGCAGGCTGCGTCTCTCCCCCAACAGTCCCTCCTCTGGTGCCTCTGCATACCTCCTGTCCACCTCCAGCATCTTTCCCACCAGTCTATCCCTCACTCCTCTCTCGCCTCTCCCTGTGTGTCCGGATGGATATCAGCTCCCCACGAATCACTGCCTTCAGGGCTTCCCAGACCATCCCCACCTGAACCTCTCCCGTATCATTCACCTCGAGGTACCCCTCAATACTTGCCCGGACCCTCCTACACACCTCCTCCTCCGCCAACAACCCCACATCCAACCGCCACAACGGACGTTGGTCCCGCACCTCCCCCATCTCCAACTCTATCCAATGCGGAGCGTGGTCGGAGATTGCAATGGCCGAATACTCGGCCTCCTCCACTCTCGGAATCAGTCCCCTACTCACCACGAAGAAATCTATCCGAGAGTAGACCCTATGTACGTGGGAGAAGAAAGAGTACTCGCGTGCCCTCGGCCTCAAACCTCCATGAATCCACCCCACCCATCTGATCCATAAACCCTCTCAGTACCTTGGCCGCCGCCGGCCTCCTACCCGTCCTAGAGCTGGGCCGATCCAGCGAAGGATCCAACACCGTATTAAAGTCCCCCCCCCCCATGATCAGACCTCCCATTCCAGATCCGGGACCCGTCCCAACATACGCCTCATAAAGCCCGCATCGTCCCAATTTGGGGCATACACACTAGCCAGTACCACCTTCTCTCCTTGTAGCTTGCCCCTAACCATAACATACCTACCCCCCTTATCCGCCACCACCTCCGATGCCTCAAACAACACTTTTTTCCCCACTAGAATCGCAAGATACACAACTCAACCAATGCCCCACAGCAGAAAAAACATAGCAGAACAACACCCCCATAAATAACCATATCAAAATTGCAAAAGTACAAAAAAAAAGAACATAGCAACAGCAGAATCCAGCGCTAAGATATTACAACCGACCCCGCAACCCCAAACCCCTAGTTCAAGTCCAGTTTCTCCGTCCGCACGAAGACTCACGCCTCCTCCGGGGAATCGAAATAATAATGCCGGTCCGAATAAATAACCAACATTAATAACCAACACGAGTTGGTGAAATGACAGGGAGGGTTCAACAAGGCCAAGGTGGTTCTGCACCGGTGGTGGATCAGGTTTGGGGTGCTCCACCCGGCGAAGTTATGTTTGTAGGCAAGGAATATTACTTTGAGACCCCAGAAGCGGCCGAATAATGCTGGTGAGCGGAAGTGAGGTGGGGGAGAAGACCGAGAAGTGGGAGGGGAGTGGGCAGTTTGACGCAACGTAGCAGTGGGTGAGAGATGACATGGTCAGGGTCGGAGAAGGGGGACATCTGGGATGGGCTAGGTACAGGGTGGAATTAACGGAGCTGGAGCTAAGTGGGGAGGATGATGGACAGTAGAATGTAAGCCTCTGGTAAGGCTGGTGAAATGGAACGTCCGTGGGCTTAATGGACCAGTTAAGTGATTGGAGATGTTTGCCCACCTCGGGGGCTTGAAAGTGGAGGTGGTCTTTCTGCAGGAGACACAACTCCGCATGATGGCCCAGCTTTGGTTAAGGAAGGGGTGGGTGAAGAAGGTTTTCCACTCGGGATTCAATTCAAAATCACGGAGTGGCAATTTTAATGAGTAGGTAAATTCCTTTTTTCCCCACATTTACACGGTGTATTCAAGGTTTGATTATTTTGTGGTGAGCAGAGATATATTTGCCGGGGTGGTGGGGGCAGAGTACGCGGAGATAGTTTTTTTTCGACCACTGGCTTGCGCCTCGGCTTAGGCTGGGACGAGAGCAGAGGCCAGGGTGGCGGTTTGATTCCGGGTTGCTTGTGGATGGAGGCTTTTGAAACCAGATGTGGGCGGCGATTTAAGGATTATGTGGAGTTGAACCAGAATGGGGAGATGTCGGTGGCCATTTTTTTGGGAAGCGCTAAAAGTAGTGGTTAGAGGGGCGATTATCTCATTCGAGGAAAGGAGGGAGGAATATGACCAATTAGTGAGCGAGGTAGTGGATGTCAATAGGGAATACTCGAGGGTGCCCACCACTGAGGGATTGGCGAAGAGGAAACCTTAAAGGGGCAATTTGATCGGCTGACAATGGAGAGGGCGGTAAGACAGTGATGTAGGGCAAGAAGGGTGCAGTATAAATATGGAGAGATGGAGAGATGGAGAATTGCATGTTAGCGCACCAGCAGCGGAGGCAGGCCGCGTCCAGTGAAATATTGAGGATCTGGGCTGGGAGTGTCGTGTCGGACACGTTTAGGAGTTTATACATTCTCCCTGTGTCTGTGTGGGTTTCCTCTGGCTGCTCCGGTTTTCTCCCACAAGTCCCGAAAGACATGCTGTTGGCTGAATTGGACATTCTGAATTCTCCCTCAGTCTACCCGAACAGGTGCCGGAATGTGGCGACTAGAAATAATCTTTTCACAGTAACTTCGTTGCAGTGTTAATGTAAGCCTACTTATGACAATAAAGATTATTATTATTACCGGGGATTGTGCAAGGTGGACCCGTGGGGAGAAGAGGGAGACATGGGGACTGTTCTTGGACAAGCTGGAGCTTATTCAGCTGGAGGAAGTAAAGAGGTAGGTGCTGGAGGAACCCCTGGGGTTGAGGAGGTGCTGGATGGTATCAGGGGTATGAAGTTGGGGAAGGCGCCAGGGTCGGATGGATATCTGATGGAATTTTAAAAAATATTTATTTATTCTCCTTTTTTGCATTTTCTCCCAAATTTACACCCACCAACAATAATCGGTAGCAAATATGTCAATCCCCATATCAATAACAACGATCCCACCCTCCCACCAAACCCAAAACATTTGCCCACATGTTTATATAAACAACTGACAAAAAGGAATTGGGAATCCCCCATAGCTCCTATTAACATCCATCGCCCCCCAACTAATGTTCGATATTATCCAGTTCTTGAAAGTGCATGATGAATAATGCCCATGAATTGTAGAACCCCCTGTCCTTCCCCCTCAGTTCGAACATAACCTTCTCGAGTCAAAAATTCCAACAGATCCCCGCCACGCGAGGGCACAGGGTGGAGAGGCTGCTCTCCAACCCATCTGGATTCATCTTCGGGGGATCAATGAGGTGAAGGCTACAACATCTGCCTCTGCACCTGTTTCCAATCCTGGCTGGTCCAACACCCCGAATATGGCCAACCGGGGGCCCGGGTCCAGTTTCACGTACATTCTCACACATCTTCAACTCCTTCAAAGAATCGGCTCACTCACGCCCTCGTGAGGTGTGCCCTGTATACCACCTTCAGCTGTATCAGCCCCAACTTCACGCACGAGGTGGAGGCATTCACTCTCCAGAGAACCTCACGCCAGAACCTCACACCAGAACCTCTCCTCCATATCCTCTCCCAACCCTTCCTCCCACTTTGCTTTGATCCCTTCCAGTGGTGCCTTCTCTTCCAAAATAGCTCTGTAGACCGCTGACACTACCCCCTTTTTCCAGTCCTTTGTCAGCACCTCCTCCAGCAATGTGGAGGCCAGCTCCTCCAGGAAGTTCTGTATCTCCTTTTCTGGCAAAATCTCGAACCTGCATGTATTTAAACATTTCCCCCTGCTCCAGCCCATACTTTGCTTCCAGCTCCTTCAATCCTGCAAATTGAAAATTTCCATCCCACTTCCCTGGCTCAAATATCTGAAATTTTAACAGGAGTTTGCGACGGAAATGGCACCGCATCTTTTGGGGGCGTTGGAGAAGGGGGAACTGCCGGGAACGATGACACAGGCAGTGATTATGTTATAGCTGAAAAGGGGAAGGACTCAGTGGAATGTGGGCCGTATAAGCCCATATTACTTTGGAATACAGTTGTTGGTAGGAGGGATGGATGATTGTGTCTCGGGGTGGTTGCAGAGGACCAAACTGATTTTGTGAAGGGCCGGCAGCTTTCTAGCAATTTAAGAAGGTTGTTAAATGTAGTCATGAATCCATCCGGAGGTTGTGGTGTCCTTGGATGTGGAAAAGGCATTCTACCGAGTGGAGTGGCGGTTCTTGTCTGAAGTTCTGGGAAGGTTTGGGTTTGTGCCGAGGTTTGTGGCATGGGTGCATTTGCTAAATGTGGCACCAAGGACGAGTGTGCGGGCGAATGATATGAGCTCATGGAGCTTTGAATTATACAGGGGAACAAGGCAGGGGTGCCTTTGTCCCCACTATTATTTGTGCTGGCTACAGAGCCTTTGTTGATGGCTCCTTGGGGGGTCGGCAGAGTAGCAGGGGATTGAGGGGACAGAGGGTGCATCGGGTGTCGCTTTCTGCTGACAACCTACTGTTGTATGTTTCGGACCTGCTGGGGAGTATGGGAAGGATCATGTGCCTGCTGGGGAGGTTTAGGGAGTACTTTGGGTATAAGTTAAAATGTAGGGAAAAGCAAAGTGTTTCCGGTGAATGACTTGGTTCGGGGAGATGCCGTTTAAGGTGGCTAGGGATAGGTTCAGGTATTTGGGGATTCGGGCAGTGAGGGAATGGACGGGATGATGCTGCACAAGTGGAACTTAACAAAGCTGGTGGAGGAGGCCAGGGAGATCTTGGGAGTCAACACTGCTGTTGACTTTGGCGGGGAGTGTCCAAGTAGTGAAGATGAATATTCTCCCTCGGTTCCTGTTTATTTTTCAGACACTCCCAATCTTTATATCAAAGGCCTTTTTTTCGAAGCTGGACACGATTATTTTGTATGGGCGGGGAAGGTACCGAGCGTTAGGAGGACCCTGTTACAGAGGCCAACCTGCTTCATTATTATTGGGCGGCGAATGTGGGAAGGAGAGGGGATAGAATGGGTTAGGATGGAGGAGGAATCTTGTATGGGGTCCAGCTTAAGTGCTATTGTGACGGCAGTGTTGCCAATGGCGCAGAATAAGTATTCAGGGACACCGGTGGTACAGTCGATGGTGAAGACTTGGAACCAGTTGACGAGGCATTTTAGGATGGAGGGGATGTCGGTGTTAACACCGTTGTGTGTGAATTATGAGTTTGAGCTGGGAGGGGTGGTGGATAGCATGTATAGGAGTTTTGGGGGAAGTGGGGCTGGTCAAAGTGAGGGATTTGTATATGGAGGAAGGGTTTGCCAGTCTGGAGGAGCTGAGGGAAAGGGTAGAACTCCCGAGGGGGAGAGTGTTCAGATACCTGCAGGTAAGGGACCTTGTACGAAAGGTCTGGAAAGAGTTCCGTAGGTTGCTGAGATACACCCTGCTGGAGTGACTGCTGTTTCTGGATGTGGAAGGGGAGGGTAGAATTGGAGATGTATATACTGGTGGCTGGGAGAGCAGGGAGGCGAGTGCATGGTGAAGATCAAGGAGAAATGGAAAGGGGAGATCAATTGGAGTATGGAGTGAGGCACTGTGTAGGGTAAACTGGACCTTCTTGTGCACAAGGATGAGCCTGATACAGTTTAAGGTTGTATAGGGCATATATGACTCTGGCAAGAATGAGTGGTTTCTTCTAGGGTGTGGCAGATGAGTGTGAGAGGTGTGGGCGGGGGCCAGCGAATCATGTGCATATATTCTGGAGTTGTGAAAATTTGGAGAGATTCTGGGCGAGCGTGTTCAGTCCTAGCAAGGATAGTGGGGAAAGAGGTAGACCCGGACCCGTTGGTCGTGATATTTGTGTTCCTCGAGAAGCTGGAACTCTGAGATCAGAAAGGCCAATATCGTGGCCTTCGCTTCTGATTGCCCGGAGACAAATCTGACTGGAGTGACAGTCGGCATCACCACCGGGGTTCTGGCCTCGTTGGATGACCTGTGCGACTTCCTGTGGCTGGAAAAGATAAAGTATGAGCTGAGAGACTCGACAGAAGGATTTGAGACAAGACGGCAAATATTCGTGACCGTGTTTGAGGAGTTGCTCATTGTGGGGGTGGGGAGGAGGAGAGATGAAAAAGGGGGAAACATTGTACAAACTGTATAGTTGACTATTGGGAAGTTTGTTTCCCGGGATGTTTATGTGCTGTAACTTTTTTTACACCTTTGTAATAAAATATATATATATTTTAAATGAAGGATGGCTGCACTGTAACCTTTAACTTGTGGAATGCTGATTTCCGTGGTGTTATGTAGGGAGAAGACGTACACGAGGTGGCCCCCGCTAGATTACTGCACTTTTGGTCATTTTTTTTTTGGTTTCAAGGGATATTTTCTTTTGAAAACCCATATAATTAATTATATAAGGATTCTATAAAAGTGAAATGTCTGAAAAGTCGGGGGTAAAAAGGCAGACAATAGAATTTCGCAGATGGAATCGGAGGCCTCTCTAAGCTTGTCGGCTGAGAAAATGGTGGAGCCAGATTCTGGGGCTCCAGCCACTCCACTAAAGTCTGAGGTGCTTTCAAGAGCCTTGGCAAAAGAATTTTATTAAATACTGGCGGCTTGTGTTGGAGGACATCGGGAAATCTACAGAGGAGACCTTGGCCCCCAGCTGAGTGGCTCTGGAGAAGACCAATGAAACTGTGAAAGCCCATGATAAAATACAAGGAAGTGGCCCTTTTGAGATCAGGTTGCCTCATTGGTGGCCGAAACGAATAAATCGTTTCAGGCCAAGGTAAGTGACTTTGAATACGTTCAGGAGGTAAAACGTCTAAATTGTGGGGCTGCCAGAGGGGATGGAAGGCCCAAGCCCACAGAGTACTTTTGCAGGAGATGTTTGGGAAGATGGTTGCACATCCTCTTCTGAGTTGGACCAAGCCCACTGTATGCTCCAGCAGAGGCATTGTCCTGAGGATCCAATGTGTATGGTAAAAGTGCAGTTCTCTAGCTTCAAGGAGAGAAAGTGGGTTCTGAGATTGCCAAGGGAGCATCGTGATTTCAAATGGGAAGGCCCCACCATCAGGTTTTACCAGACATGGGAGGAGCTGGCAAAAAGGTGGGCTGCATTCAATAAAGCCAAGGCTGCCCTGTACAAAAGAGTTGAGTTCGATTTGGTGTGGTGTATTCTGTGCAGCTAAAAGTACTTTCAAGGAAAAGGACTATTTATTTGATGTGCGGGAGAGACGGACTCCTTTGTTAAACGTTGGTTGTGCGTGGGGTGATTGAGTATTTTGGTTGCTGGGACGGCATGTTGAATAGTTCGGGTTCCATGTTTATTTTTGCATTTTCTTGTTCTTAGTGTTGCATTTTTACAGTTCGGGGTTTAGTTTTATGTGGGGTTCTGTTCTGATTGTTATAAAAATATATAGCTCCCTGTTGGAGCGCAATAGTTTGTGGTTTTAGTATTTCATTGTTTGTAACCATTTTTCTTAACTATTTCGGAACCTCTCTGCTAACCTAAAGTTAACTAATGGGAACGATTTTGAAGGCTTGGCCGCAGCTCATTGAGGTTTTTTTTAGATAATGAGTTTAAGAGTTCTTTTGGGTTTGGGATTGTTAGAAGTAGATTTTGGTTGTGTTTGCCTTGCTTCAATTTGTATGCGTATTGGGTGTGGTAGTATCGGAGGGTGAGGGTATGGAGGGGTGGGGTAGTTTGCTGACGGTGACTGCAGATTTTTTTGTTTCGTCTTGTGATTTGATTTGGTGGCCATTTTGGGTGGGCCTGGTTGCTATACCTTTTGAGTATCTGTTGAGTAATCTCACTTGGTGAAAATGGCTGACTCTGGATTGGGGGAGGGGGGGAAACGATACCCCCAATTTGTTTGGTCACTAGGAACATCAGGAGTTGAAAGGGCGAGAGTATTTACTCACATGAAGTGTTTAAATTCCGATGTGGTGTTTTTGCAAGAGACTTATTTGCGTGGTTCAGAGACCAGATAAGGCTGTGGAAGGAGTGGGTGGGACAGTTTTTTAATTCGGTCTTCAATGATATTGCGGGTAGAGGCAATATTAATTTATAAGAGGGTTCTGTTTTCTGCCGTTAAAATCTTGGTTGACTCCAATGGCAGAGTTGTTATTGTCTGTGACTTTGGTGAGCACCCCAGATGTTCTGGTTAATATCTGTGCTCCAAACTGCGATGATATGAATTTTATTAATCTGCTCGTCTCCCTCACTGATTTGCGTCAGCTTATTTTGTGTGGGGACTTAAATCGTGATCTGAACCCTAATCTGGATTGGTGGATTATCGCCTACAAAGTGCACATGGTGAAGACAGTGAGGTCGGAGCAGCAGAGGCTGGACTCCATTCTTGAGTTGAATCACCAATACTCACTTGCCCTAACCCGGAGTTGTTGGCAAGCAGAAAAAGACTACAGACACACCATTAAAGCCATTGTCAAGATAGTGGTGGGCCCTGACCCAGAAGGATTCCTCATTGAATTTCAGAAGTTTGTAGAACAGTTGGCGTCTTTAATTTTGGATATGTTTAATGATTTCTTATCCTGTGGTTTGTTGCCCTCGCACGGGCTCATCGGTATCTCTTTACCCAGTTCCCTCTATGGACGAGATAATGAAACTGCTTGGGAGTTTTGGCTCCTTCTCTGGGTACAAGTTGAACTTGGGCAAGAGTGAATGCTTCCCGGTCAACCTCGTATTTCCCCCCCGTCCCGTCCCGTCTCTCTTCTCCCCCCCCCCCCTTGCTCAACCAAGATTAACTTTTTTTATCTGGGGGTGCAGGTGGCTCACAATTGGGCCTTGCTTCATAAATTAAATTGCATTAATCTGCAAAGTTGGGATAACCTCCCCCTGTCCTTGGCGGGCAGGGTTCAGACTATTAAAATGAATGTACCCCCAAGATTTTTATTTTGTTTTCGATCTCTCCCAATTTTTCTCTCCAAGTCTTTTTTTTTTTGTCAAAGTCATTATAAATTACTGTCCTCCTCTATTTGGGCGGGTAAGACTCTGAGGATCTGTGGGGCTTTGCTCCAAAGTGATATAATCTGGAGGTTTGGCTCTAGCCAATTTATTGTTTTACTATTAGGCAGCCAATATTCAGAAGATAATGTTGTGGTTCAGCGATCCTGGTTCCGTATGGGGACAAATGGAGGCAACCTCCCGCACTGGTTCTCGCCTTAGTGCAGTGGTAACTGCATGGTTGCCTTTCTTTCCAGTAAGATTTTCCCCGAGTCCAGTGGTGGTGTCCAACCTGGGAATCTGGAAGCAGTTCAGGCAGCATTTTAAGCTCTGTTCCCTGTCTTTGCTAGCCCCCTTCTGCATTAACCACCTTTCCCAGCCAGTGGGTTTAAACTCTAGGTTAAGTCTTGGAAGGGGAATGATTTGAAGACCTGTTTGTGGAGGGGAGGTTTTCCAGTTTTAAGGAGCTGGCGGAGAAATTCCAACTGCTTGATTTCAGTCTTTTCAGATACTTTCAGATTTGTGATTTTTCACGCATTGCTTTTCCCTCCTTTCTCTTGGCACCACCCACTCCCCTATGGAAGAGGATTTTGTCTATGGCCTGGTCTGGTGGGGGAACTATTTCAGACATATGTGGCCATATCGTCTGTGGTGCCAGCTCTGTTAAGTGAGGTGAGGGTAAAATGGGAGGGTGAGTTTGGATGATAAGGTATGGAGCGTGGTCCTTCACAGGGTCAGCACCATGTCTTCTTGTGTTTGGCTGAGTCGGATCTAATTCACGGTGGTGCACAGGGTGAATCTTGCTGAAGTGAGGGTGAAGGCAGCATGGTAATACAGTGGTTAGCACAGTTGCTTCACAGCTCCAGGTCCCAGGTTCGATTATTGGCTTGGGTCACTGTCTGTGCGGTGTCTGCACATTCTTCCCGTGTCTGCGTGGGTTTCCTCTGGGTGCTCCGGGTTCCTCCCACAGTCCAAAGATGTGCAGGCTAGGAGGATTGGCCATGCTAAATTTCCCTTGAGTGTCCAAAAAGATGGGGTGCAGTTACAGGGATGGGATGGGGTGGAGGTGTGGGCTTGGGTAGGCTGCTATTTCCTAGGGCTGGTACAGACTCTGGGCGGAATGGCCTCCTTCTGCACTGTAAATTCTGAGTGAATTTTTTCTCTGGGTGGAGAACATGTATGAGCATTGTCCTTGGGCTAGTTAGCCCCACACTCATGTTCTGATCTTGTCCCAAGTTGATCGGCTTTTGGGTCTCATTCTTTAACACCATGTCGGAGATACTCAATGTTGGTTATGATCCATGTCCGCTGATCAGTTTTGGGCTATCCGACTTGCCGGTGCTTCAGATGGGGATGAAGGTGGATGCCTTTGCCATGTTAATAGCCCAGAGAAGAGTTCTGCTTGAGTGGAGTGGAGGTCTTCTACTCCGCCCAGTTATTGGACAAAGCTTCCATCACCAGAAACCTTTGTTTTCTTTTGGGCATCCGAGCATCATCTTTTCCGTCGTCTTAATCTACATCTGTTCTCTGATTTTATTTATGCACGTTTCTGGTCAGAGTGCTCGGTGGAAACTTGGTCTGCAATGTCATCCCAAATATTGCTTAGAAAAGAGACATACTGTTGAAGCTTTTTGCCTTGAGCTCATCAGGTCAGATGCAACAATGTCAAATTTCAAAGGAGGAAAAGATGGTTGGTTGGCAAGTCATCACCTCTGCTGGTCAAGGTGTTGCCATAGAATAGATAATGTCTTGACCAAAGTTGACGTGCCAATCAAACAGCACCTTTTTCTCGTACAATATAAATTGCTGCCCCTTTTTTGAATTTTGGAATTCTCGGTCCCAATGCACAATGAAAAGCTTCAACAGCATATTTTCATATCAGCAATACTCCCAGGTTTTGTACCACGAAGTGACGAGTCATCCAAAGTCATTGAAACAGGAAATTGTTAGCTTAGAAATGTCTTAAGTCTGAGCATTGATCTAATTTAACTAAATAGTTTATCTTAATTTTGTACTATAATTGGAATGCTAAAGTGGTTCCCTTTGATTCGGGGAGAGGAAAATAAATCGGCCTGGACCAGCAGTGGGTGAGTGGTAGCCCTCTTGCCTCTAAATCTAGGCTGTCGGTCCATCCAGACTTTAGTGCATGACCAAGTGATGAAGCCTTTTGCATGAGGAGTTAAATAGAGGTCTTGTCAGCCTGCTCAGATGGATGGAGAAGATCCTATTGCACTACTGAAGATTAGCAGAGGAGTTCTCCCAGGTGTTCTGGCCCATAGAATCACAGAATTCCTACAGTGCAGAAGGAGGCCATTCGGCCTGAGTCTTCATTGATCCTTCAAATGAGCACTCTACCCTATCCCTGCAATTCCATAACCTAACATGCACATCTCTGGACACCTAAGGGGTAATTTATCATGACCTACCCTGTGCATCTTTAGACTCTGGGAGGAAACTGGAGCACCCGAAGGAAACTAACGCAGACACTGGGAAAACGTGCTAACTTCACACACTGATCCAAGGCTATCTTCGACTAACATGAAGGATCAAATCTGGATATTATTGGGATGTTTTTGGGCCCTTACTGTGTAAAAGTTGGCTATCTTATTTGCTCTATTATAAAAATGAGTACACTTTTTATAAAGTACCTAATCGGTTGTAAGACAATTGGGACTATCTGAGGTCATAAAAGAACTTTGCAAATACAAGTCTACCTTATTAAAATTTCTAATACAGCAACTCTCCTGCAAGTTGGGCACCATGTGAAAAGGTGAATTACACTCCTTCTATTGTTGAATCTTGTCTGAAGCTCATGAGCATGAAGACTGCCTACCTGGAGCTGGCACTGGAAGCTGATACCTATGTAAATAAACCTCCATTAAACATTGGCTCTTAAGCAATATGTTGGGAAAGGGAATCTGTTTATGCAGAAATTGATTGGTATTTTTAAGTATCTAAAGCTATACACCTTAGCTTAAAATGGCATAAAAGCAAGAAATAAATATTTTGTTCTATAACAAGAACTTGTATTTGTAACATTTAATATAATGAAATGCCCCAGGAGCATTTTTAAAACCAAGTATGACACCGAGCTATGTAGATATTAGGTCAGATTACTTAAAGCTTGGTCAAATAGATAGATTTTAATGAGTGTCTTGGGGAAAGTGAAGTCGAGAGATGGACGGAATTCCAGAAATTGCCGAGGCAACAGCCACCAATGATGCAGTAAATTGGAGGAGTGCAGATGAACCAATATGTTGTGGAGATGGATGAGATTAGAGATCAGGGAGGGTTGAGGCCATGGAGAGATTTTAAAATGAGGATGAGACTTCCCTATGACCCAAAACTTCTGTAATTAACAACAGGTTAGCCTGATTTAAAGGTAATATTTTGGTGGGGATGTTTTGTGCTTTCACCCTCCCTGGATTCCATCCCTCAGCCAGGCATCTTATGATGATCAGTGGGGATCACTATACAGAGTAGCCATAATAGTTTGGATATGTAAGGCAAATTTTGTTTTGTTCTACTCAACGGTGCTGCCCTACCAAAATCTGCTAACAACATGGGGTCAAAACAGCAAGCTTTTCTGCTGTTGTTGTTCTGTTTGCATTTACTCATAGGGCCCCCAGAGGATGCTGGTTATAGTATTGGTAAAAATATTAGTAATTTTACCTTTATTGTATGATATTTTTGTTAACTTTAGCATTGTTTGGCAAATGGAATTTTTTAGATTTTAATTGCTTTGTTTGCTGCTGACCTAGAGACTAAATTAGCAAAATTCCCTGAACAAAACTGAAGAGTAATGTCAGCATAATGAGTTCTGTGTTTCTTCAGTGAAAAAGGTTTGCTGGATTTTAATCTATAGTCTCAAACTCTGGGAAAGTGATTTGCGACAGTCACTCTTGATCTAATCCATCTGATGTGTTGGGTAGGCTGGGTCTATGTGGACTGTGTTTGGTGCAGTGTAGCGAGAGACAGACTTCCAACACTTGATGAGATGCAACACTATTTTATTTAACATCTAACTATATTACATGTTCAACTGTGTGTTGACAATGCTGACATGACTGGAGACCTGAGGCTAGCCTCACCAGACTAACTGACTACCACATGGTGTTTGCACTGGCTAATGCTCACGAGCTCTGACTGTCTCAGAGGCTGGATCCCGAGAGAGCGGGGAAACTGGTGCCCTCTGGCTTTATAGTGGTCGTGTCCTGTCTGGTGATTGGATGCTGTGTTCTGTGTGCTCACTGGTCATCACTGCCTGTCTGCACTCCATTATATACATGGATGTATATTATGACACCATCCACTTTGAACGTGTTCATCATTATGTACCTCTTGTATTAAACTTGCCTGCCTGTGGTATTCTTCTAATGTACTCTGTGTGACAAATATAAAATAAAAATACCATTCTGCGTTTTATGCCCTCCCGCAACAAAGTTGCAGTATTTATTGCTTTGTGTCCAGTTGAATAGAACAGAATTCTTAACTTGTGGCTGCATTCCATTCTAACCCTGTTTCCTTAAGTCCAATTATAAGTTATCCATCGTTTGTTTAAATCAGGCTGTGTTAGTATATCCTTTTTATGGAGTGGCTAAATTAAATCATACGCATGCAATTAAAAAAATTATTTCTTTCACAGGGTGTGGATGGACATCACTAGCTAGGCCTGCATTTATTGCTCATCCCTAAATGCACATGCGATCCACTGGTTTGCTTTGATCTTCATACCATGCTGAATTAGTTGATCTCAGTCAGTCACTGATTGATAATAGGTTGTGGTAAAATCAGCCAAATGGCCTGCTTCTGATTGCTATCCAGTGACCTTGCCAGAAAGTGCACATCAGATGTTGGGTAAGGATCGAATTGAGCTTGATGATACTTTCAACGTTTAATAATCCAGGCTTATACTTGACAAATGGCTACTTGCCTGAAGCCCCAAAAATAGATGCTAAGTAAGTTTCCTCTGCGCCGGCTCCGCAAGCTGCCTTAAACCCCAACTTCCTACTGTGAAACAGTTTCCACTTGCCATTGTAGCTATCATTGTCTTTGAGGTGACGACTGGTGCTACAAGCCTGTTTGTTAGGAATTGTATTGGGAACAAACAGGATTTTAAGCAAGATTGAGAAAATTTAGACTCAAAAGGAAAATCAATTATGCCTTGTTTCTGTTCATGTGCTGTTAAGTGGAGAGTTGTCTAAACAATTAGTTTGTGTAAGCCACTCCATTTGCAGTAGGAATGCTTTGTAACTAAAAAGCAAAGTAGATTAGTTCAGCAATCCAGCTCTCCCAGTGGGAGCCATGCTGGAGGAGACCATGGATCAGAGGACAATCGACACTATGCCTTAAGTTCTGGCCAAATATGGAGATTAATTCAGTGCGTTCTTTGGTACGTTAATTCAGAAGTTGCATTGGTTGCTCCAATGTTACTTTTGAGGGTTCACTACTTCAAACACCAAGTAAAGAGCTAGTTCAAATTTGGGCAATTATTGGACGACTTTTTAAAAAAAAAGTTTACATTTTTAATTTTGTAACAAGTCAATGGAAAATTATTTTTTCCTACGTCTTTTTTAAAAACTGTTTTTGAACTACATCAGCCGTTTTTCAGTTTGCGGTATAGTGACTTATAAGCCATGCTCTCAACTGTTTGCTGTTGTCACATATGCTACTGAGCCTCATGTAATTCATGCCTGGTTGGAATCCCCTCTAAAGCACTTGCCACCAGGATCACAGTAGCTTTGTGGGGAACCATTGCATTTACCCTGAAGTTCTAAGCCTTTATCTCCGCCCATTATTATTATATCAGCTTTTCACGGTCATTGCTAACGATGCATATAGTTTGATGAACTGTCCAATCTACTAGAGTTAATGAGGCAAGAATGTGATATTTTTAAATCTATTTTTGCTTTCAACAGATTCTGATATACGGAGAGGAAGTTATTGTGAAGCTGAGTGGCAAACGCCCACACTTTCAGAAAAGTTTCAACGCAGGAGAGAAAGGCGGCCCAGCACAGCAGACAGTGGGGACACTGCTTTGGGAACATCTTGTTCTGATAGCACGGACGGTGAGTTAAGTAGAAATTTGTCTTGAGGGTGGTGATAAAGTGCAGCCTGCGTTTTAAATGTCATCTTCAACTAATATCTGAGGCAGAGCCGTTTGAACTCAAACCGTGAGGGTCCCGATCATTTCTAGTCAGCATCTGGTTAGTTTAACTCCGTTATACGAGTGACCCTGAGATGAGCAGGAGTAAAAATATCAGCCAGAGTTTATAATGTCAGTAAGTATATGAATGCTGAGTGAGGACTAGATTGGACTTGGCTGTGCTACCTCTCTTTAATGAAATAGTTACTAACATTCACCATTTAGACTCTAGTTTACTAACAGTTGTTAACACTGTTGCTTCACAGCACCAGGGATCTAGGTTTGATTCCTGACTTGGGTCACTGTGCAGAGTCTGCACGTTCTCCCCCCGTCAGCGTCAGTTTCCTCCGGGTGCTCTGGTTTCCTCCCACAAGTCCCAAAAGACGTGCTTATTAGGTGAATTAGACATTCTAAATTCTCCCTCAGTGTGCCCGAACAGGCGCCGGAGTGTGATGACTAAGAGATTTTCACAACTTGATGTCAGCCTACTTGTGGCACTAATAAAATCATGATTATACATTCGCCATTTAGACTTGCTACAGTATTATTTATCATAGAATTTACAGAGCAGAAGGAGGCCATTTGGCCCATCGAGTCTGCACCGGCTCTTGGAAAGAGCACCCTACCCAAGGTCAACACCTCCACCCTATTCCCATAACCCAGTAACCCCACCCAACACTAAGGGCAATTTTGGACACTAAGGGCAATTTATCATGGCCAATCCACCTAACCTGCACATCTTTGGACAGTGGGAGGAAACCGGAGCATCCGAAGGAAACCCACGCACACACGGGGAGGATGTGCAGACTCCGCACAGACAGTGACCCAAGCCAGAATCGAACCTGGGACCCTGGAGCTGTGAAGCGATTGTGCTATCCACAATGCTACCGTGCTGCCCTTTATGGAAGATACCTTCTTGTGTGAGGTACTAGCAGGCAGCTAGATGGAAACATAGCGAAACATACATAGAAAATAGAAGCAGGAGTCTTTCGGCTCTTCGAACCTGCTTTGACATTCATTATGATCATGGCTGAACATCAAATTCAATATCCTGATCATCTCTTCTCCCCACCCACCCATATCCCTTTAGCCCCAAGAGCTATATCTAATTTGTTCTTAAAATTACACCACATTTTGGCCTCAACTACTTAACTATGGTAGTGAATTCAACACATTGCCAAATCTCTGGCATGAAGAAATTTCTCCTTGCCTCAGTCTTAAATCTTTTACCTCTTATTCCCAAACTATGACCCCTGGTTCTGGACTCTCCCACCATTGGGAACGTTCTTTCTGACTCTACTCTGTCTAATCATGCTAGAGACTAAGAAAATTCTCAGATCCCTTCTGACTCTTAACTCCAATGAATATATTCCTAACCGATTTAGTCTCTCCTCATATGACCGTCCCGCCATCCCAAAAATCAGCCTGGTAAACCTTTGCTGCACTCCCTCCATAGCAAGAAGATCCTTGCTCAGATAAGGGCATCAAAACTGTGCACACTACTCCAGGTGTGGCCTCAACAATTCCCTATACAAGTAGAGTAAAACATCCCAAATCCTCTCACTATGAAGGCCAACATACCATTTGCCTTTTTTTTTTACTGCCTGCTGTACCTGCGCGTGCATTTTCAGGAACTGATGCCATAGGACACCAAGATTTCGCTGTCCAAATCCCGCTGAAACATCTCTGCATCCTCCTCACTGTTCATCCTCCCATTCAACTTTGTATTATTTGCAAATAATATGTCTAGTTCCCTTGTCCAAATCATTAATTTATAATCTGAACAGTTGGGGTCAGAGTACAGATTCCTGCGGTACCACACTAGTCACTGCCTGCCAATCTGAAAAAGACCCATTTATTCCAACTTTTTGCTTCCTGTTTCCTTTCTATCCATCTTGACACTACCCATAATCCCATGCGCTTTAATATCTTCAGGAAAGGAGCAAAAAATTAACAAAAATAAACTTTACATGTGGCATAGTTACATTTCGGTGCATTGTCTAAAACTTGATAAAGATTGAGACATTGACTAATTGGCTATGTTGCTTGGCTCAGTTAGTAGTCCTGTCATTTCTGAGCTACAGGTTTTGTGGTTTCCGCCCCATTCCAGTGCACATTCTATGCTGTCATCTTGAGTTCAGTTCTGAGTACTGTCTTTCAGATAAATATTGAATTGGGCTGCTATTTGTCTATTTAGGTGGATGGTAGGTGGCATAATTGGGAATTCCTGGTGTTGTGACCAACATTGTTTCCCTCAACCAGCACCACCAAATTTTCTTGATTTTGCTGTGCAGTTTGGCAATGGCAAGCAGTCATTATTCTTTGCAGAATAATTTATATCCAGTGCATGTAGTTTGAAGATGGAACACAGTACAGGCATACATTCTTCTTTCATACCCTGGAAGTACAGAGATGAGAAAATGTAATCCCCATGCCTTTTTTTGCCTCCCTTCCGATAGGCAGTGTTGTTGGACATCACAGCTGAACCTGACCCAGAGCCCCCTCATAACTCGGGCACTGAATATGCCATCCCTGTTGCAGCCTCAACTGATGATCTAATTTGTCATGCTCAAATAGTGATTGATTCCTAAAAACTTTCCTTCCCTTGACTCCTGGAGTTCCTAGCATATGAACATTGGGTGGTCTTTGTCAGTATTAATGAGGGATGGTCTTCAGGAGCGTGTCACTATTTGGTATGGAAAGTTGAGCTGGTAAAGCTTGCGGTGGTTAAAAAAAAAAATCGCTGATTTGTGCTGCAATCAGTGTGGTAAAAGTGAAATATTGAAAACTATTTTGTCTAGTTGAAATGGTAAATAAGACTCAAACTTGTGCACATTACTGGTGTGTAATATGGCTTACCCAAAATACTTGTTAATAACGGTTGGGTTGTATAGCAAGCTGTTGTAAAGTAAATTGCTTGGAGACACCATTGCATGCAATTGGTAGAGGCAGCAGTGCTGAATTGGCATAACATTCACTAATGTAATGTGTTGCTTTGCTTTCGATGCCAGTACCAAAGGGTATGTGTTCATTTTGCTGTCACGATTGATAGACATGTCATGACAAAGTCAAACTTTCAATGTCAGAATACGTCAACGTTTAGAACAGAAAATTTTCAAGCAACTATCATGGACCTCCTATTTCAACTATTGTATGACAGCTCAGCTATTTGGGTATTAATTTATGTTCAATTTTGAAAATGTTAATACAATGGTGGAGCTTGATCTGCCAGTTTAGTCTATTACTTCTCTGTCCAATAACGCCTGTCAAATTACTGATGGGGCTTTGGTGGCAGCAGGGATGTTCCAATTTGAGCTGAAGCAGCCTGGGCTCTGAGCCACTTTAATATACATTAGTAGGAGTTGAAGCGAGTATCCTCTGCTTTCTCAGTTACTGTGTTTTTGAAGAAACTAAATTTAATGTGCAGAAATGTACTGTGTACATATTGGCAGGCATTCTAATGATCTGTGATATCTGACTCTTGAATTTTGACGTACATTTGTGCAGTAAATTGAAAAATGGTATGCAGTGTTAATTAAAGTATCTGGACTTAATGCAGTATGTTTGTTTGATTGAACTGTTCTTACCAGTGCTGACGATATAGTGTGGCCTTGTTTGTACTTCAGCCTGTGTTGGACAGCTGATGGTAAGATGGTTAGTGTTGTTCTGATTGACTAAATTTCCAAGCTAAAAATTCATAATGGAGCTCCCAAACTGTAAGAATTTTAAAAATCTGTAATTGCTGAATACTTGGAACAAAATTCTAGAGTGCAAGTAATAAACAGCACTGTTGTGATAATGGGTCTGCCGAAACATTAAAACCTTGCTTGCTCTTTTTGCTGAAAGACTTGCTGTACGATTTCTTTAAATCTGTCATTGAATGAGTTTGAAGATTGTGTACATTTCTCAAATCCCTGAAACTCAATATTAGTAATTTATAAAGACAGGTATTTGTGAATTCCTGGATTGACCTCTGGAATGTGCAAGTCTGACTGAGTTAGTGGGACCTTGTACAAGCTCTGCATTTCCAAAAGTGAAATTTGAGAAGTGGTGCTAATTATACCAGCAATCTTTTTTGCTAATGTTCTCGCTGACAAAAGTGGAACAAGATGTTCTCATTTCTCCTCCCAGCCACGCGACTTGATAGTAGCTTATATAGCTAGTTTCACTTGTACTGTTGATCAGCATCATGTCTGAGCAAAGCTTGTGTTTGAGGTGAAAGTTGGGCATTTAGTTAAGTATTTTGAAAAGTTGGCTTTATACATATGGATTTTGTTGTAGACAAAGTGTTTCAGTCTGAAGATTTAGGAAGGTAAGCTTTATCTAGTTAGATTCTAAATAGAATATCAGCATTTCAGACCATGCTTCAGGTTTTGTTTCTGCCTTTCTTGAACCTCAACTTATTTTAAAAAGGATTGCATAAGTGAAACTCAGCCTCTGATAAATAATTGAATCAATTTTATAGCTATATGAAACTGTGAATTATTGTGTCTCATGTTTTTTTTCCCATGGCTGCTGTTGGAAAAAGATACTCACTAACTTAATATCTATAGCTGCTTGAGATTAATATTATCACTAGCAGTTGCATAGGGATAATAATTGAATGTTTGTTCATGTTTATTATGTGCAATACTTTATTTCATAGCTCTAATAGATCAGTTTGCTGAGGGAGTACAGTCTGTCCCAGAAGTGCCAACAATTACCCATGTTGTAGCTTTTATTAAGTATTAAACTGATAGGTTAATGCTTTAATTGAGTGTAAAATATTACAGGGGGTATACAGCTTTGAAATTACCTGTTCAGCCTTGGTAATCGGGTTGAACATGTTGCCTCATTTTCTGTTGTGTGCCTGAAAACCTAAATAACTTCTTCATTTCACATACTTTAACTGAATCTCAGGTTTATCCCCAGGTTTGCAGCAATGCAACTGTTAGTATGAATGTAACATAAATCAGGGCCCAAACTGATTTTATGGAGCAAGACTTGTGTCTTCATATGGAGTTGGAAATTTTGGGTCACTTCAGAGCTATGTTGTGGGAGGAGGCACCCAGACATTATCTACCTCTCACTCATTGACAGACTTTTGATTGTGGGGTTAGCTAGCTAACTAAGAGTATGGCCCAGAATTTTGCCAACATCGCTAGTTCAATCCCTCTACTGGAATTTCTAACCGTCATGCGTTACCATAGCAGTTTATTATTTTCATTCATTTGTATCACAAGGTTTTTAAATCATTTTTTTATAAAATCATTTGATTTGAAGCATTTGTTTGTGTCTCTGTAACATAAAAGTTTGAGGATTTAGTCATTTGAAAGAAGCTCCAATAGATATTTATCACTGACCTCTGCATTTGTGCCCATTATAGGAATAAATTGATTTTCAGTTGTGTTTTTTATTTCCATAGATTTCTGCAGCTCCAGTGGATGCTCCTCCTTCAAACCCATCCGCTCACAGTCCATCATCCCTACTGCACTTGTCATGCCTTCCACCTCTGGTAACCCTTCATCTAATCTCCATCCAGTGGGTGATCAAGGCGTCAGTTCTAAATCTGTGCGATCAAGTGGCTCCTTGGACACGAAAGATCAAAGATCTGGAAGACCTTGGTCTACATTGTCCACATTGAATGGGGTCGAAGTTTCTAACTTTGAGACTAGGGCCAGTGAAATGGAAGAATCTTCTACCAGTGTTAAATCTTTGACTGTAAATTCAACAAATCTCTGCAGACCTACATTGCATGTGCTTGATGGCTACTATCCAAATACTGAACACCTGAGATTGGAGGAGATGGTACGAAAGTTTGATACACCAAACATTGAACCAACCTTGAATCAGTCTGCTTTTTTGGACACTATCTGTGATGAACCGAGGTACAAATTCCATGAATGTAGTAAGGGTGAGGTACCCCATGACATCAATGGTGCTGGTGGCAAAGATAACTGCAGTAACTATAACATGACTTTTAAATCCTTGCCAGAAAGCAAAACTACACCAAACAATGTTCTTTTAGGATCAAGAGCTTATTTGCGACCTAATTGTGTTGGCTCTGTTCCTGAAGGGCTTCATAGTTTACAAGCACAGCAAACACCTTGGGCTCCAGTGTGGCTAAGGGGTCAAGCACATGCTAAACAGTTTGATGTTCACTGTAATACTAGACCTTGTGACCTGACAGCATGGCAGCAGCAGCAATTGGAGGGTCTTAGGCTACAAGTGGAGCAAATGCAGGTAATGAAATTACATTCCATTTGTGATTGAACATTTTTTGCCTTGAAAGAGGAAAAGAAAGGATGGGCGAAGGCAGGCCCAGCAATCTCGTTACTGAAGATGTGTGGTATCGTTTTCGCTAACTAAACCATTGTCATGCAGAGAGGCTATAAGAACTGCCTCCAAATCTCTCAAACTACCCCAATCACACCGTCAAAGATTTGGCGAGAACTACTTGACTTGGAGCATGGGTCTCCACTGACGCTACTTGTTGGATGGTGTCATGAGAAGCGGTCTGAATGAGAGTTTTAATATTTACTTTCAAAGTGGTATGTTGATACAGTTGCTCACTGGTTCGTTACGTTTCTTTGGTGTTGGTTCCCCAGTTGACCAGATGCACAAGACTATGACCCTTGTTCCTTTAAACCAATCATTAAAGATTAGATCTTCATTTTTTTTGACACGTGTGCCTATCTGGCAACAGTTACTCATGGTCAGAAGTGACTTTCCTTGTGATGAATGCCTGTGCCTATCTGCTGACCGTTACATTCGGTCAGCAGTGACTTTCTTAGTGATGAATGAAGGCCTTCATAGTAATTCTGAAAGCGGCTGCACTGAACTACCAGTAGGTTTAACAATTATTTGTCCCCTCTCTTCCCATAGATTTTGAACCATGGATCCCAGCAATACCCATTAGCCTATTCCACTTTAGCACATCAGGAACGTAACAAATGGGACCCACTAATAAAAGCAAATGAAAGCTTGTTGAAAGAGAAGGAGATGGTTATTGAAAGGTATGTGTAATCATTTGTTTTTTAAAAATGCTATCAGTGAGAAAAGAAACACACTCCCAACCTTTATTGGTGGTAAATATTCTCTGGTCAGGCGCAGCATAGGTAGAAACTGTATAAAGGTCCATTTAGTATGCCCACTGGGCATTTGTCAGTCAGGTTCAACTTGACGCAGATTACATTTTCCAACTTTTATTACAACCATGTGCCTTTGAATGTCTCTCTCTCTCTCTCTCTCTCTCTCTCTCTCCTCTCTCTCTCTCTCTCTCTCTCCTCTCTCTCTCTCTCTCTTTCCCCACCACACACAAAAATAAAATCTCAGCGCATTCATGAGCATTTAATTTTCACACCAGCCATCTCTTGCGCTGAGTTATGCTGAATTTTGAACATCTGATGTGCCAAATTTAATTGGAATTGTTGCATCCAGGGAGCTGATATAAATACCAGGCTCATCAGAGATGAGCTATGTTTACATGGAGCTATGCTAACACGCCATGCTGTTCTTGCACTATGTTTCCCTTTTTCTGTATCCACCTCTGTACTAACTGATCATATGTTAAGAAATGAAAGAAAAACATTTTCATTTTGCTCTTTGAGGTTGTGAGCTTGTTAACGCTGTTGAATAGGGAGTATTAATCACATTTTTGTCTGTTTTATTCCTTTTACTCCTCTGCATTAAAGGCAGAAACAACAAATCAGTCAACTGGAGCAGAAGATGAGGGAGAGCGAGTTACAGATGCACAGTGCCCTGCTGGGCCATCCAGTTCCACTTAGCGATGTTTGCATACTCCGACTGCAGGTACTTCTGCTTAATTATGAAACCTAGGTCAAGTCCATACCAGTGTGAAACAATAGAAGAGTTGAATAGTGAAGTGGCAATTTTGGTTTGGTGTGGGGAAGGGAAAACTGGAGCAAGTCAGGAATTCCTGACAAAGAATGACTTGGAGTAAGATTTGGTGTGATAAATCTTGAATTCAACACAGGAATAATGAACTGTGGGGGAACAAAAAGGGTTTGAGGAACATCGAATGGAGCTAGTGTTCAAAGTAGAGACAGTTTGACAGCCAGAGTGTACACTTTTGTATATAATTTGAGAGCACAGAGGGGCCATTTGGCATAATTTTCCTGTGCTATATATTTCTACAATATATATAATTTTACAAATGTAACTGTTGACTTCTGGTGTGATTTCTCCAACACGTATCATTGCCAAAAGTTTTATTCTTTCAGTCTGTGTATTTGTATTATATAGCTCTAGAAATGGGGAGTTGGGATCCTTGGATGGTGGGCGAAGAAGAGACAATGAGAGCTCTATAATACGGAGAGTTGATAATGGAAAATGCATGGCAACATTGATTTCTTTTTACTGAAGTCATTGCTGACATTGTATCTGTGTGTTCTCAATAAAACTTGAGATTAATGTACTTAAAACTTTTCAATTTGCAAAAATGATGGAATGCAGATGAGTCCTAGTGACTCCATGAACCAAAAAATGATTTGTTTCCTTGGTTTTACAGGAATCACTACGGGAAAATGCTTTCTTGCGGGCTCAGTACGCAGAACGGACAGAAACATTGAATAATGAAAAACTGGAGGTGGAGAAAAAGCTAGCAGCGACGGAAGTGGGGATTCGTCAATTGAAAGAAAGTGTCAAAGAAAATACACAGAAGCACACTGATGACGTGAAGAGAATGGAAGAAAAGGCAAGTGTTCAAGTGTGGGGGAACTTGATGGGGCCAGTGGTGGCGAGTGAGCCTGGGCAGTCCATCGACCATGCTAGACTGCATAGAATCCCCACATTGCAGAAGAAGACCATTCAGCCCATCCAAGTCAGTACCAACCCAAGAGCACCCTACCTGGGTCCACGCAGCACCTAATCTTTTGGACACAAAGGGGCAACTTGGCATGGCCTATCCACTTAACCTGCACATATTTGGGCTGTGGGAGAAAACCAGACCATCCAAAGGAAACCCACACAGACACTGGGCGAGTGTAAGCTCCACACACAGTCGCCCGAGGCTGAAATTGAACCCGGGTCCCTGGTACTGAGGCAGCCGTGCTAACTTGCTTTTTTTATTGTGGATCTAGTAGTTTGCAAAAGTTTCCAAGATGGATAAATCCTTATTGAAACACCAAGATCTGTTGGTAATACAGCACGTGCTACAGGAACTTTGATTTAAGTTTTATGTGATCCATAAAGTTCTTGTGAATGCTGTTTTGATTTGGATTGTCTTTTAATGGGTGCACTTTAAACTAGTGCAGTACCGCATTTTGCCATTGTATGGCAGCATACACTTGTAACATCAGAATCCTCAATGGCAGAAACACATTTTTGATTTATTCATTAAACATGGGCAGGGGCAGCACGGTGGAGCAGTAGTTAGCACTGCTGCCTAACGGCGCCGGGGTCCCAGGTTCGAACCGGCTCTGGGTTATTGTCTATGTGGAGTTTGCACATTCTCCCCGTGTTTGCATGGGTTTCGCCCCCACAACCCATTTTTGAGTAGGTGGATTGGCCACACAGGGTAGGTGGATTGACCACTAAATTGCCCCTTAATTGGATAAAACGAATTGGGTACTCTAAATTTATATATTTTTTTAAAACATGGGTATTACTGACGAGGTCAACAATTATTGTCCATCTCAAATTGTTCTTGAGAATGTGATGGTGATTGGCTTCTTGAATGACTACAGCCTATGTGGTGCAGATACACTGAGGAAAAGTTTCAGAGTTTTCACCTAATCAGAGTGAGGAATAGTAATTTTAGTTCAAGTTGGGATGGTATGTAACTTGAGGCTCTTGCAGGTGGTATGCTCCCATGCACCTGCTGTATTTGATTTTTTTTTTAGGTGGTAAAGTTCATGGTTTGGAAGATACTGTCAAAGGAGCCTGGACATATTACTGCAATGCATCTTTGATGGTGCAATCTGCTGCCACTAGCTGGCAGTGGTGGAGAGTGTTGATCAAAAAGATTACTTTATCCTGGCTGTTGTCAAGCTTCTTGTGCTGTTGGAGCTGCACTCATCCAAGCAACATCCAGTTTGGTCAATCCACAGCTTATTTACTGCAACATACACATTGCAATACACAACAATTCTCTTTAAAGTATACATTGCACCACGTTGTTTAGAAGTTTCATTATGGGAAACCGTTGGTCCATTTCAGTATAACAGTTATTTCCTTTGGATTGGAAAATTGTGCATGTCACTCAGCTATTTAAGATAGATGAGAGGGCCAAACCATGGAATCATAGATCAGTTAGCCTAATATTTATTGTTGGAAATTGCTGTAGTCTACAATTAACGATGGGGTTTGGTTGGAGAGCCTGCATAGATGTGAAAGGTTTGTGACCAACCAGATTAAACTTTTTTGAAGAGATGACTAAAGTGGGAAACAGAAATGTCAGTGGAAGTTCTTTATATGGACTTTCAGCAGGCATTTGCTAAAGTGATTCTAAGAGCCTTCGGCTAAGGTTTTAAGCTCCTAAAATTGAAAGAAACTTATTGACCTAGTTAAATTAGCTGAGTGGCAGGGGGCAGAGTAAGAATAATGGGCAGATACTCTAACTGGCTGGATGTAACAAGTCTGTCCCGCAAGAATGTGTTGGGGCTCAATTATTCGGTGAATTTCTTGAGATAGAAAGCTGCATTTCCATATTTGTCGATGGCAGAAAGATGATTAGCATTTTAAATTGTATAGATGGATGGGTGAAATTAACCTATTATGTAAATGGGGGAAAATGTGTGGCAAATACATTTTAACGTAGGCAAATGTGAGGTCAACCTCTGGACTGAAAAATTCCAAGATTTTAATTAAAAGGAAGGATTACATAAACTGGGATGCGTTCCCTGGAATTTAGGTTAAAGCGTGATGCGATTAAAATTCTCCAAGGTTTTAACAAGAATAGATTGTGGTAAATGCAGAGAAATTACTTCTGGCTGAGTCATCTCTGATTAGACCCATAGTTCAATTAGAGCCAACCCTTTCAGGTGTGAAATTAGGAAACTATTTTCTAAGCACAAAGGCTGGTAGAATCATAGAATCCCTACAGTGCAACACACACAGTCTGCACCGACCCTGCCCTTATCTCCCGTAACCTAACCTGCACATCCCTGGACACCAAGGGACAATTTAGCATGGTCACCCCACTTAATTTGCACATTTGGACTGTGGGAGGAAACAGTACCCAGAGAAAACTCACGCAGACACTGAGAACGTACAAACTTCCACAGTCACCCAAGGCCAGAATTGAACCTGGTCCCTGGTGCTGAGAGGCAACAGTGTTAACCACTGTACCACAATGCCATTTGGAACTCTGAAGACAATTTATGTTGGATCAGTTGTTAAATTGATCACTTTTTTTATGAAGGGTTATGGAACAAAGGCAGTGATATGCAAAATCGCAGATCAGCTATGATCTCATTGATGATGGAACTGGTATGGGAAGCTCCATGGTGGACTCTTGTTCCTTTGTTCCTACACTCTCTCTCATCATGGTGAGTGAGACCATTATTTTCATAATTACCATAGGCTTCTGCTACCTAAACATGAAGCATCAGAAATCTGGTGCATTATCAGTGTGCAGTGAGGTGGTTTTTGCACACTGACAAAAGTGCTTGTTGCGTTGATTGTCAGAAATGCTTGAACCCTAGCACCTGATGAGATGGAAATGAGTCTGAAATTTCACTGACTTTGTAACTGATGAGTTTCTTTTTGAATTTGAAGTGCCCAATTCATTTTTCTTCCAATTAAGGGACAAGTTAGCATAGCCAATCCACCTACCCTGCACACCTTTGGGTTGTGGGGGTGAGACCTACGCAGACATGGGGAGAGTGCAAACTTCACGCTGACAGTGACCCAGGGTTGGGATCGAACCTGGGTACTCCGTGCTATCCACTGCGCCACCTGGTCGCCCCCGATCAGTTTTTTTTTGAATCTCGCTAATAGACTTGTAAAAAGAGCCCACACATGGGTTTTAGAGGGGTAGCAAACAACTAAATAAATCCAGACTGTCGTAGTTCATTTAGTATTTTATTCATTTATCATGGACACCTATCATAGGGACTGGATCATAATGAATGGCAAAGAAAGCTCAAAAGGCTGAATGGCCCATTCTTTGTCTATTATCTTTTTTTTCCTTTAAATTTAGAATACCCAATTTTTTCCCCAATTAAAGTGCAATTTAGTGTGGCCAATTCGCCTAACCTGCACATGGGTTGGGGGGTGAAACCCAAAGACTGCACCACCGTTCTGCCCTTCCTGTGCCTATTTTCTAGCTTTCTATAAAAGCTCCAGTTCTTTTCCTCCCCAGTATCTGTAGCCTTTTGGAGAGTGAGTTTGATTTTGGCTATCGTTGGAAAACTAAATAAAAATTATTCAGAGGTTTTATTCTCCAATGTTTTTCTTTCAGTGGTTAACAATTTAAATGGGCGTGACTAATTATTTTTTTTTTAATATAAATTTAGAGTACCCAATTCAATTTTTCCTATCAAGGGGCCAATCCACCTAGACTACACATCTTTAGATTGTGGGGGCGAAAACCATGCAAACACTGGGTGAATATGCAAACTCCACATGGACAGTGACCCAGAGCCAGGATCGAACCTGGGACCTCGGCACCGTGAGGCAACAGGGCTAATCCACGGCACCATCGTGCTGCCCTGCGTTACTAATTATTTTACAAGCAGATTGTTATTCAAAATGAATGGATTAATTAATGGAATGTTGCCACACAGACTAGATTTGATTTTTGGTCCTGTCCTCAAAGTTGGTTGGGCAGCAGTAGATTTGTTTATAAATTCCCAATGCTTTTAGATTAAGGTAGAGAACTCGGCCCAGCTTCCCCTCCTGTTTGCTGTCCATAGACTTGTTTTAGAGCTGCTGCATTCATATTTTCTTCTGTTGTTCAGGTCCGTGGCCGTGACAAACACATCAATAATCTGAAACGAAAGTGTCAGAAGGAGGCAGAGCAGAACCGAGAGAAGCAGCAACGCATTGAAACTCTAGAGCGGTATCTGGCAGATCTACCCACTCTGGATGACTATCAGAAGCAGAGCCGACAGGTGAGACTGTCCGTAGGCTATCAAGTGAAGTTGTATCTTTTTTGGGGTAATATTGTAGGCTGGACACAAACAGAGCACACAAAGTGGGTGAGGCTTTCAAATCTTCCACCGTAATAAATAGCACTTATTGGCATAATGTCTAAGATGTTGTACAAGGCCCCATTTGCTTCTTCAGAAACAATCTTGTGACGCTATTGAACAAGATCTCCAGATGACCTGACCAAACTGGAAGATCTTACCTGGCCAGTGTGCCTCATGTTAACCAGCACCACCAAGAGGTTTCTCCTAATTTTGTGCCTGTGAGGACAAGGAAAGTGCAGTGTCCCATGTGGCGAGGTGAGACTTCAAAGCTGCAGCTTCTGTCAAAGTTTACAGGGTTAGAATTATGTTTTCTGGTTGTCTGGATTTAATTTGCATGAGTGACTGCTTTACAGTTAACCCAATAACCATAGCACCATATGGCCGTACGAGTTTACAGTAAAGCTCCGACATTCATAACTGATGTGGGTGATTCCCTGCTCTTTGCATGTTTCCATCGGTCCTTATTCATATACAATTTCTTTCATTGTAATGGGATATTATGGTACGATTGTGTATATGAAATTGGAATTATGGGAAGAGACTTGAGCAGTTGAGGTTCAGAGCCTGCACAGGGATATGCGTAAATGCCTTGGTGCTGTAAATACTGTAGGATACAAATTGTAACGGTTTTTCTTGATAATTCCCTTATTTCCCCTTTTATTTTTGCTATTACCATTTTGATCCATGGAATATTCATGAATCTGTGACTTTAATGCAGCCTGTACCTTTAACTCAAGCAGAAGCAATGGCCTGAACCTTTAAATCAGCAGGAAGAATCTGGAAGGCATCAATGATGACTTGCTTTGATTGACTTGGCTGGTGGCCAATGAATTGGCTCAAATGTCAGTGCCCTGCCTGTGGTCAGTGGTGATTGGTTCTGGTCCCACTCGCCTGTTTCTCAGTCACAGGCTGGAGTTCTCAGTCACAGGCTGGTGTTCATTTCATTGTCGATTCTGTAGGCTGGATGGAGAAATCAAAACAACTTGATCCAGGAATATCCAGTTAATTCCCACCAAAAGGCCACTGAGAATCACATTTCTCCAGATAGGGCTGTGCAGGCAGAATCCAGAGTGGTGTGTGGAAAAAAGGTTGGTATGAAGTCAGAGGTCTATGCTGGTAAAGCTGCAAGATATACTGCTGAGCTTCAAGGAAGATTAT
This sequence comes from Scyliorhinus canicula, assembly GCF_902713615.1. NCBI lineage: Eukaryota > Metazoa > Chordata > Chondrichthyes > Carcharhiniformes > Scyliorhinidae > Scyliorhinus > Scyliorhinus canicula. The sequence goes on from NC_052146.1 coordinate 113,633,245, forward strand.
TACATGCTATAGACCAGAGACTTTAAACCACACTAATACTGTGAAGAAAGTGCACTGAAGACCTCATTATCCAAAGCAAGGACTCTTCCCGTTTGTCCTTAATCCGTATTATTTTGCCATCCCTCTTTTATTGTCTTGTGAGACAGTTAAAGGGGGTAGTAGGTTCGCTCACTTGTTATCCAGTGTTAATGACTGCACATGTCATCTTTATTCCTGTTATAAATAACAATAATTGTGTTTCAACCTGGTGACTGTAATTACTGGGCAGCCAAGGGGGAAGGATTTCAGGTTTTTAAATAATTATTGGTTAACTCACTTGTGTGACTCCCAGACGTGTTGGGCTGGAATTGACCCCGAACTTGCCCAGGGTGTTGTAACAATATTGATTCTAAACTAACATTTTTACAATGCATTCCTTTGCCAACTGACAGGTACCAATTCTAGCTCGGCAAGATTTTCTCTCCAAAGCTGCCTCTATTAAATAAAGCACCCTATGTGGCAAAGGAAGGTTCTTGATGTATGTGAAGGTGAGCGGGGAGGACAGTGTTCGGACAGTGGCATCTGTTGACCAGAGAGCTGGTGTGCATCCATGCCCAAGTCAAGAGCTGTTGCATGGACTTTGAATAGAATGTTGTGTCCTCCCGCCAGTGCCGATATTTAGATCAGTGATTCTGCTTTGTAGCTAAAAGATGTGGAGCTGAGATGTGAACTGCTACAGAGTACAGTGCTGGATCTGGAGACTAAACTGGGGGAAGCTCGAGCACGATGTCGAGAAAAGGACAGCATCCTGGAGAAGCAGAAGCAGAAAGAGATGGAGTTGGTCTCCACAGTTCATGGGTAAAGTAACCTGGCTGGCACGTTTAATGTTCTGGTCTGAATCTATGGATTGTATTTTATCCAGAGGAACAAATGTGAGACTGAAATTCAAGTTACTTGAAACTGGACAATCATCCAACTCATTCTATCCGTCTCCTTCGTTGTAAAATAGGAAATGCTGGCATTTTAGAATCATAGAATTTACAGTGCAGAAGGAGGCCATTCGGCCCATCGAGTCTGCACCGGCCCATAGAAAGAGCACCCGACTTAAGCCCCCACCTCCGCCCTATCCCAGTAGCCCCACCTCCGCCCTATCTCAGTAGCCCCACCTCTGCCCTATCCCAGTAGCCCCACCTCTGCCCTATCCCAGTAGCCCCACCTGGCTGTTTTGGACACCCAAGAGCAATTTAGCATGCCAATTCATTTAACCTGCACGTCTTTGGACTGTGGGAGGGACCCGGAGGAAGCCCACGCAGACACTGGGAGAACATGCAGACTCCACACAGACAGTCACCAAGCCGGGAATCGAACCAGGGACTCTGGCGCAATGAAGCAACAGTGCTACCATGCCGCCCCCCTGGAGGTCAGTCAGCTGCTGAAGCACAATAGGATAGTGTTTTGATGCCATCCCATTCAAAACCTAAATTTGTCACTTTTTCTTCCCCCCCGTCCATTTCCCCCCCTCCGTTTCTCCGTCCCTCCTCTTCCTCCGTCCCCTCCTCCTCCTTTCCTCCGTCCCCCCCCTCCTCCTTTCCTCCGTCCCCCCCTCCTCCTTTCCTCCGTCTCCTCCTCCTTTCCTCCCTTTTCTCCTCCCTTTCCTCCGTCTCCTCCTCCTTTCCTCCGTCTCCTCCTCCTTTCCTCCTCCGTCGTCCCCTCCCCTTTTCTTCCTCCGTCGTTCCCATCTCTTTTCTTCCTCCGTCGTCGTCCCCTCCTCTTTTCTTCCTCCGTCGTCGTCCCCTCCTCTTTTCTTCCTCCGTCGTCGTCCCCTCCTCTTTTCTTCTTCCTCCGTCGTCGTCCCCTCCTCCTCCGTCCCCTCCTCCTCCGTCCCCTCCTCCTCCGTCCCCTCCTCCTCCGTCCCCTCCTCCTCCGTCCCCTCCTCCTCCGTCCCCTCCTCCTCCGTCCCCTCCTCCTCCGTCCCCTCCTCCTCCGTGTCCCCCCCTCCTCCGTGTCCCCCCCCTCCTCCGTGTCCCCCCCCTCCTCCGTCGTCCCCCCTCCTCCGTCGTCCCCCCTCCTCCGTCGTCCCCCCCCCTCCTCCGTCGTCCCCCCCTCCTCCGTCGTCCCCCCCCTCCTCCGTCGTCCCCCCCTCCTCCGTGTCCCCCCCTCCTCCGTGTCCCCCCCTCTCCTCCGTGTCCCCCCCTCTCCTCCGTGTCCCCCCCTCTCCTCCGTGTCCCCCCCTCTCCTCCGTGTCCCCCCCTCTCCTCCGTGTCCCCCCCTCTCCTCCGTGTCCCCCCCCCCCTCCGTGTCCCCCCCCCCTCCGTGTCCCCCCCCCTCCTCCGTGTCCCCCCCTCCTCCGTGTCTCCCCCCCTCCTCCGTGTCTCCCCCCCCACCTCCGTGTCTCCCCCCCACCTCCGTGTCCCCCCCCACCTCCGTGTCCCCCCCCACCTCCGTGTCCCCCCCCACCTCCGTGTCCCCCCCCACCTCCGTGTCCCCCCCCCACCTCCGTGTCCCCCCCCACCTCCGTGTCCCCCCCCCCCTCCGTGTCCCCCCCCCACCTCCGTGTCCCCCCCCCCCACCTCCGTGTCCCCCTCCCCCTCCGTGTCCCCCCCCCTCCTACTCCTTTCCTCTGTCCCCTCCTCCTCCTCCTCCTTTCCTTTCCTCCGTCCCCTCCTCCGTCCCCTCCTCCTCCTCCTCCGTCCCCTCCTCCTCCTCCTTTCTTCCGTCCCCTCCTCCTCCTCCTTTCTTCCGTCCCCTCCTCCTCCTCCTTCTTTCCTCCGTCTCTCCTCCTTTCCTCCGTCCCCCCCCTCCTCCTCCTCCTTTCCTCCTTTCCTCTGTCCCCTCCTCCTCCTTTCCTCTGTCCCACTTTCCTCCGCCCCCCCCTCCTCCTTTCCTCTGCCCCCTCCGTCTCTTCCTCCTCCATCCTTTCCTCCGTCCTTTCCTCCTCCATCCTTTCCTCCGTCCTTTCCTCTGTCCCCTCCTCCTCCTTTCCTCTGTCCCCTCCTCCTCCTCCTCCTTTCCTTTCCTCTGTCCCCTCCTCCTCCTCCTCCTTTCCTTTCCTCCGTCCCCTCCTCCTCCTCCGTCCCCTCCTCCTCCTCCTTTCTTCCGTCCCCCCCCCCTCCTCCTCCTTCTTTCCTCCGTCTCTCCTCCTTTCCTCCGTCCCCCCCCTCCTCCTCCTTTCCTCCTTTCCTCTGTCCCCTCCTCCTCCTTTCCTCCTTTCCTCTGTCCCCTCCTCCTCCTTTCCTCTGTCCCCCTTTCCTCCGCCCCCCCCTCCTCCTTTCCTCTGTCCCCTCCGTCTCTTCCTCCTCCATCCTTTCCTCCGTCCTTTCCTCCTCCATCCTTTCCTCCGTCCTTTCCTCTGTCCCCTCCTCCTCCTTTCCTCTGTCCCCTCCTCCTCCTCCTCCTCCTTTCCTTTCCTCTGTCCCCTCCTCCTCCTCCTCCTTTCCTTTCCTCCGTCCCCTCCTCCTCCTCGTCCCCCCCTCCTCCTCCTTCTTTCCTCCGTCTCTCCTCCTTTCCTCCGTCCCCCCCCCCTCCTCCTCCTTTCCTCCTTTCCTCTGTCCCCTCCTCCTCCTTTCCTCTGTCCCCCTTTCCTCCGCCCCCCCCTCCTCCTTTCTTCCTCCTCCTCCTTTCCTCCGTCCCCTCCTCCGTCTCTTCCTCCTCCATCCTTTCCTCCGTCCTTTCCTCCGTGTCCTCCTCCTTTCCTCTGTCCCCTCCTTTCCTCCTCCTTTCCTCCTCCTCCTCCTTTCCTCCGTCCCCTCCTCCGTCTCCTCCTTTCCTCCGTCCCCTCCTCCGTCTCCTCCTTTCCTCCGTCCCCTCCTCCGTCTCCTCCTTTCCTCCGTCCCCTCCTCCTCTGTCCCCTCCTCCTCTGTCCCCTCCTCCTCCTCTGTCCCCTCCTCCTCTGTCCCCTCCTCCTCTGTCCCCTCCTCCCTTTCCTCCGTCGTCTCCGTCCTTTCCTCCGTCGTCTCCGTCCTTTCCTCCGTCGTCTCCGTCCTTCTCCTCCGTCGTCTCCGTCCTTCTCCTCCGTCGTCTCCGTCCTTCTCCTCCGTCGTCTCCGTCCTTCTCCTCCGTCGTCTCCGTCCTTCTCCTCCGTCGTCTCCGTCCTTCTCCTCCGTCGTCTCCCTCCTTCTCCTCCGTCGTCTCCCTCCTTCTCCTCCGTCGTCTCCGTCCTTCTCCTCCGTCGTCTCCCTCCTTCTCCTCCGTCGTCTCCCTCCTTCGTCTCCGTCCTTCTCCTCCGTCGTCTCCGTCCTTCTCCTCCGTCGTCTCCGTCCTTCTCCTCCGTCGTCTCCGTCCTTCTCCTCCGTCGTCTCCGTCCTTCTCCTCCGTCGTCTCCGTCCTTCTCCTCCGTCGTCTCCGTCCTTCTCCTCCGTCGTCTCCGTCCTTCTCCTCCGTCGTCTCCGTCCTTCTCCTCCGTCGTCTCCGTCCTTCTCCTCCGTCGTCTCCGTCCTTCTCCTCCGTCGTCTCCGTCCTTCTCCTCCGTCGTCTCCGTCCTTCTCCTCCGTCGTCTCCGTCCTTCTCCTCCGTCGTCTCCGTCCTTCTCCTCCGTCGTCTCCGTCCTTCTCCTCCGTCCTTCTCCTCCGTCGTCTCCGTCCTTCTCCTCCGTCCTTCTCCTCCGTCTCCTTCTCCTCCGCCTCCGTCCTTTCCTCCGTCTCCTTCTCCTCCCTCCGTCCTTTCCTCCGTCTCCTTCTCCTCCCTCTGTCCTTTCCTCCGTCTCCTTCTCCTCCCTCCGTCCTTTCCTCCGTCTCCTTCTCCTCCCTCCGTCTCCTTCTCCTCCCTCCGTCCTTTCCTCCGTCTCCTTCTCCTCCCTCCGTCCTTTCCTCCGTCTCCTTCTCCTCCGTCTCCTTCTCCTCCGTCTCCTTCTCCTCCCTCCGTCCTTTCCTCCGTCCTTTCCTCCGTCCTTTCCTCCGTCCTTTCCTCCGTCCTTTCCTCCGTCCTTTCCTCCGTCCCCTCCTCCGTCTCCTCCTTTCCTCCGTCCCCTCCTCCTCTGTCCCCTCCTCCTCTGTCCCCTCCTCCTCCTCTGTCCCCTCCTCCTCTGTCCCCTCCTCCTCTGTCCCCTCCTCCCTTTCCTCCGTCGTCTCCGTCCTTTCCTCCGTCGTCTCCGTCCTTTCCTCCGTCGTCTCCGTCCTTTCCTCCGTCGTCTCCATCCGTCTCCTCCGTCGTCTCCGTCCTTCTCCTCCGTCGTCTCCGTCCTTCTCCTCCGTCGTCTCCGTCCTTCTCCTCCGTCGTCTCCGTCCTTCTCCTCCGTCGTCTCCGTCCTTCTCCTCCGTCCTTCTCCTCCGTCGTCTCCGTCCTTCTCCTCCGTCCTTCTCCTCCGTCGCCTCCGTCCTTTCCTCTGTCTCCTTCTCCTCCGCCTCCGTCCTTTCCTCCGTCTCCTTCTCCTCCCTCCGTCCTTTCCTCCGTCTCCTTCTCCTCCCTCCGTCCTTTCCTCCGTCTCCTTCTCCTCCCTCTGTCCTTTCCTCCGTCTCCTTCTCCTCCCTCCGTCCTTTCCTCCGTCTCCTTCTCCTCCCTCCGTCTCCTTCTCCTCCCTCCGTCCTTTCCTCCGTCTCCTTCTCCTCCCTCCGTCCTTTCCTCCGTCTCCTTCTCCTCCGTCTCCTTCTCCTCCGTCTCCTTCTCCTCCGTCTCCTTCTCCTCCCTCCGTCCTTTCCTCCGTCCTTTCCTCCGTCCTTTCCTCCGTCCTTTCCTCCGTCCTTTCCTCCGTCCTTTCCTCCGTCCTTTCCTCCGTCCTTTCCTCCGTCCTTTCCTCCGTCCTTCCTCCGTCCTTTCCTCCGTCCTTTCCTCCGTCCTTTCCTCCGTCCTTTCCTCCGTCCTTTCCTCCGTCCTTTCCTCCGTCCTTTCCTCCGTCCTTTCCTCCGTCCTTTCCTCCGTCTCCTTCTCCTCCCTCCGTCCTTTCCTCCGTCTCCTTCTCCTCCGTCCTTTCCTCCGCCCCCCCCCCTCCTCCTTTCCTCCGTTCCCTTTCCTCCTCCTCCTCCTCCTCCTCCTCCTCCTCCTCCTCCTCCTCCTCCTCCTCCTCCTTCTCTCCTCCTTCTCTCCTCCTCCTCCTCCTCCTTCTCTCCTCCTCCTCCTCCTCCTTCTCTCCTCCTCCTCCTCCTCCTCCTCCTCCTTCTCTCCTCCTCCTCCTCCTCCTCCTCCTTCTCCTCCTCCTCCTTCTCTCCTCCTCCTTCTCTCCTCCTCCTCCTCCTTCTCTCCTCCTCCTCCTCCTCCTCTCCTCCTCCTCCTCCTTCTCTCCTCCTCCTCCTTCTCTCCTCCTCCTCCTTCTCTCCTCCTCCTCCTCCTCCTTCTCTCCTTCTCTCCTTCTCTCCT